>NC_142934.1:74154490-74186990 GCF_046866305.1 Octopus bimaculoides | reverse complement strand
GTGTGCATTTTTTCTATGTGTACAAATAACAAGGAATATATATATATATATATATATATATATAATTATAAGATCTGGTAATTAGTCATATATTAATATATTAATTAATATCGATCAATTATCAGGGGGCCAGCACATTTAAAGAATCAAAGAGATTCAGAAATATTATCTGCAATCTCAGGGGATTAAGGTACATTTTAAAAATATATATATATGTATATGTATATATACGGTTTCTACACAAATTCCTTCTACCAAATTCACTCACAAGGAATTGGTCGGTCCAGGACGATAGTAAAAGACACTTGCTAGTGTGACAGAAACCGAAACCACGTGGTTCCATTTTTCCTTGTCCGATTTTCACATAAACAGACAAGACTATTTAAAGAAATTAATGTGCAAGTGGCTGAGCCCTCCACAAACACGTATACCCTTAAAATAGTTCTAAGGGAGACTGAGCGTAACACTGAATGACAGTTTCTGTGTCATTGAATTACAGGTACAACACACTTTGCCGGCTGAGTGGACTGGAGTAACGTGAGCTAAAGCGTTGTGCTCATGAACACAACGCGCTGCCAGGAATTGAACTTGCGACCTTACGATCGCGAGCCGAATACTCTAACCACTTAGTTACATAACCAAAATTTTAAAAATATTTTAAAAACGTTGAATTTGAGATGGATGTTAACAACTGGAAATGTTTAGATTTGCTTGAAGCATCTACCAATATGCTACAAAGCTATCCGATATTCATTTGTTACGAATTATGAAAGATTTTTTTAAAAAAGTTTCGATTAATGGTGACAAAATATTCAACTACTTCATTGTATTGAGTACCCATTTCTTTCGTTTGAACACAAAAACATGTGGGTGTGCACGTGCACATCGCGTGTGTGCCTGTGTATGAATATGTTTATGTGAGCAAGTCTATATCGGCGTTTGATTAAAAAAAAGAACTCAGCAAAAAGAATAAGTGTGCATGCAGGTATGTATATCCGTATGTAAATATGTTTGTGTGTGTGTGTATATATATATATATATATATATATATATATATATTTATATCTGTATCACGTCCACACGTTGTTGTTTTTTGTTGTTGTTTTTTTGTCGTTTTCCTTTTTTTTTTTTTTTGAACTTATATATATATATATATATATATATATATATATATATATATATATATATATATCAAGAAAAAGGAGAAAAGAGAAAATAAAGCGTGAGAACTCGTTGGGCCACAAATTCACGTTTCCCGATAACACTTCATTTTTGTATATACGATCACGTTCCCCTTTGATTAAATATGTAAATATGTACTCACCGTTTAGTCTGACGTTAACCAACAACAAATTGTATTTTTATTGAAATAACTATATACATAGAAAGAGGGGAGACGCATAAATATGTGTGTGGGTAGATGATTATGTATAAATGTATATGAGATTTTTCCGGTTAGACTTCCTTCTTTTGGAATGGTGATATGTAGAGCAAAACCAGCAGACAATCACATCAATACGAAATGCTTCCTTGAAACTGGTGTCCAATCAAACCACTTGCTACCATTCACTGCATATACATACTGCATATAACTAATGTTTAATAATCTTCGATAGCGGTTTTGAAAGCGATGGACTTAACCTTTCATTAAATTTTGTGCGGGATACCACTTCAATATATCAAGGTATTCCATGTACAACGAAATACGCACACCCAGAACAAGCTGCGGATCTTTTTTAAAACGGGGGCCACATTTTTCATTAACGAAACACTTTGAAACTTGGAACACTGGTAGAATGTGTCATATAAAACATCTTTTTCTCTTAGTCTTCTTTAAAAAAAAAAGAAATCCATAAGTTATTCCATGTTAAAGTTGTCGTATTTCTGTAATTTCAACCAATCACTGACGTCCATTCAGCCGATATACATTAAGTGCCGACTACATAAACAAACGATTCTGAAACAATTAACCCTAACCCTAACCCTAACCCTAACCCTAGGGTTAGGGTTAGGGTTAGGGTTAGGGTTAAAGCAAATTTAAAATGAAAAAAGCAAATAAAACGAAGGTATGGAGATTAAATACGCTTTACATCGCTTAATCAGCCAAAGGAGTAAATATAAACAACTGAATACTTGTCAGTGATTGGTTGAAATTATCGAAATAAGACAATTTTTTACATGAAATAAATTCGAATACAAAAATATTTTTTCTGTTCTATAACACAAAATAGATAAGTATACGAAGTTTGAAAGTCTTTCGGTACCAAAAACACTACGTAAAACATTAATGAAAAATGTGGCCCCCGTTTTAAAATAGATCCCAAGCTGCTAGTACCAACATCAGAATGTAAATGTCACGAAATGACTTTCATCCTTTTGAACAACGAGTGTCAAAACCAGCCTATGGAATCTCAATTAATCTTGTCGCTCGGCATGGTATAAATAGCAGCCAATTCTTTTTAGTATCACCTTTGAACATCCTACAGTAAGAATGTTTCTGGTTATGATTATATGAGTTTCTTTGATTGAGTTGAGCCGGAAGTTAAACCACAGCAATAACAAGAAAAGATACGTTGGAATGTGTAATCTGAGATGCACTACGTATAATACAAAAATAAATCGTTATGACTGGAACGTCTTCAGTCTGCTGGATCAGGACTGACAGCAAAGTTACTCGCACACGCACACATAAATAGTCCGTGCGATACAAAAAAAAATCAGGATGGAAATGACTAGAACGCCTTCCATCAAGGGTATGTTCGATCACAACCAGCTTAAATGTTGTGAAGTGGCTTTCATCTATTTGTCGTAGAAGAACGAGTATCAGAAATCAACCTACGAAATGTTTGTTATTGTAATCGCCGGACAGGTTAGAAATATCAACCAAATCTTCCTAGAATCAAATCCTACCGTATTCTAGCGAAAAAGGACACATTTAGGTAATGTAATACTAAATACAACATGTGTTAATAAAAGTTAGGGTGGTCACATCTGGAACGTCTTTGTTTTGCTCAATCAGAGCTGACCTAATTACAGTAGCAACGAAGGAAAAAAAATCGTAAAAAATCATGTAGAACTGGCTAAAAATTGCCGCCAAATTCCTTTCAAATCACATCTTCTCATCCTTAAAAAAATTTTTTTTTTAAAACACACATTGAATAATGTATTCAAAAATTGGAACGGTCAGGGATGGAATACCTTTTGGTCATTGGTTTGTTCAGTGAAGCATAACCTAGGACCATAACAAAAATGAAACTTTAAGGTTTGTGTAAGATACAAGAGAATTTTTTTAATATGTATTAATACGAATCTTTTTTTGAATAGATGAAGATGTAGTTCATTAGTTTTCATTAAACCATAATAAATTTTTATTAGTGTTAGAAAATAAATGTTCACAGTATTATATGAGCAATGTGTGTGTGTGTGTGTGTGCTATGTAACCAGTTGGTGAATAAGAAGTTAGTTATTTAGATATTTGATGACCTGATCAATATCAATTACATGTATAAATTAATTAACCAACTAATCAAATAGATTGATAATACTGATAGTGAATTAAATACCAATTAGACAATTTGCTAAGTCAAACGAATGTTTCACTGTGCGGTACAGGTTGTAATTCTGTTTCTGTAGCTAAATTGCTCGGTAGGGAACTGTCTTTTTTGTCCTGTTCCCAGTCTTCAACTAAGAACTCGTCAGATATTTCAGAATAGAACCCAATAGAATCAGTTCTGGTGATGCTGGAGTTCTCTTCACAATCTTTGTTGTCTTCGCTTAAATTTGAAACATCTGGGTAAACTTGAAATGCAACTTTCATATTCTGCAGATAGCTTTCTCCTTCGCTATTGCAAACGTGAAGGGCTTCTAAGTAGTCGTCACGTTGTTGAAGGTCTAGATTATTCAAAGCTATAAAAAAACGTACAGGGGAATCAAGCTTTAATTCTAACATTAAAGGATCGCTACTACTCAGGGTAGAAGCTAATACTGTGCATTCTTTGATTACCTTTTTTGCCATAACTACTCCGATAAAAGTATCAAGAATTGGCGGTAGATTACCACATACTAAATTTAATCGGAATGGAAAGTCTTCACGTTCAATTATATTCTTCATCGTCAAATATTTTTTACTGTCTGGGCCATCAAGAGGAAGTTCACAAAAGCCAGTGTTGGATGAAAACGGAATCAGGAGGATATCTTTACTTTCACTGAAGCATTTCAAAAATCTGAAAGTAATAAAAGCAAAAGAACAGGAATTATTTTCTGGAAAAAAAAAATTCAAACGTTAAATGTATTGAAATATGGTTTACAATCATTTTTAACCACATCAATCATCTCAGTATCGGTCCATTTCGACATAAAAGTAACCGGCTGTTCGAGTCGTTAAAGCTCAAGACTTACTGACCAAGGTCAAATTGCTCTTGCTGCCGCCACTACTGCCGCTTTTCCCCCTCTTCCTCTTCTTCTTCCTCCACCTCCTCCTCCTCCTCCTACTACTACTACTACTACTACTACTACTAACCGAAAAGGAAGATTTTGACTACGTGGTTGTTCAGCATACAGAAAATAGCAGCTAAATCTCCCTCACTCACATTCACCTAGCAAAATGTTTGTAAGACTAAGATTAACCTGAGATTAAGTGCCACCGCTACCGCCACTACCACTACCAACTACTACTACTACTACTACTACTACTACTACTACTACTACTACTACTACTACCATTACTACTACTACTACTACTACAATACCCACTTTCATTTTTTTTTTATCAAATTGATAACGAGGAACTCTCAACGTGGTTATTTTACGTGCAAAAAGTAACAGCTAAATCTCACTCAACCATATTTACATCAGAATAGGTTTAAAGGTTCAGTGTTAACCTGGGGCTAAAAACACTAACAACAACACCAGCACTGTTACAAAATAGCAACCAAATCTCCCTCAAATCACACCTTATCATCCGTCTCTTAAAAAAAAGGCGTCTACATTGAATAATGTAAATGGAGAGGCAAGATGACCAGAACTGACCGAGAGCTAAACGACATCCCCACCACCATCACCATCATCCCCACCACCACCATCACCACCACTACCATTACCACTACCACCACTACCATCACTACCAGCAACAGCAACATCATCATTAACACACCACCACCACCACCACCACCACCGCCATCACCACCACCAACTCAACTGATTCACTATTACATCTGACTATCAATACAAGCGAGTATGACCTGGCAGCATGCATCATGCTTTCGCTAATTGATTTTTTTTGGTGCCTGTGTAATTGCGAGCAGATATAGACAGAGTCTCGTGAACCAGCGAAACATCGGGAACATGAAGGCTGGAGGGAGAGAGAGGAATGAAGGGGAGAGAAAGAGAGTGAGATTGAGGAGGGGAGAGAGAGAGAGCCGTGCCTGTACTCGGCTGTTATTTATTTTCATCTGAGTAAACTGGAGCAAAGTGAAGTGATATGCTTTGCTCAAGGACACAACGTGCCGCCCCGTCCAGGAATTGACCCCCAGGGCCTAATGATTAAGGTGTTGTTCTCATAACTGATACCATAATTTAAAGTGATATATTATCTTTACCTTGTTTTATTCTGATATTGTTTCAACTGTTTCAAGTGTTTCCCTTTCACCACATCGGAGTTCAACACTCGCAACACTCGACCGGGTTCAACAGGTCGTTCTTCATAAAAATCTTTTCCACTCTGTATTGAACTCTCTGGCTGGTGTATGGCCAATGTTTCCTTCATGGTGATCACAGCTTTGGCTCTCGCATCGGACACTGCTTGAGCGTCTTCGTAGTAGGGTGGAGGACAGTCTTCATCGGAATCTGGACAGTAGAACCATCCTGGGAAAGAAATGTGGAACACTTAATGGAATGCATGTCGTAGCATGAATACACTGTCTTCACACAAACTCAAGCATATACACATACGTACGCATGAACACACACACACACACACACACACATATATATATATATATACACACACGTACATATACATGTATACATACATGAATATATGTTTGTTTTTTTGGGGGGGGCGAATATGTTTTGGGGTCGTGATTTGAAGCATTGGGAAATTTGAAATGAAGTCTTTTTTTCTTCATGTAGTTGTTCAAATGTAAATGTAGTTATAAATAATACTTTCAAATTTTGGCACAAGGCCAGCAATTTCATATTGACCTCAGTATTTATTCAACTGGACCTTGTTTTATCAATCCCGAAAAGGATGAAAGACAAAGATGAACTCGGTGGAATTTGAACTTGGAACGTAAAGATATATGAAATGCCGCTAAGCATTTGGGTCGGCAGGCTAAAGATTCTGCCTGCTCGCCACCTTAAATGTAGTTATGAATAATGACTCATAAAATATCAGGTTAAACAGACAGAAAAAAAGTCCACAAAGTCATCCACGGAATCTAACTATACGTCGGCCGTAGACTGGACAGCTGCGATACTATTTCACTTGAGAGACTTGCCGACATTCATCTCTCAGATAAGAAGCTTTAATCTTACAAAGGAGAAAGGAAATTTATTTATTTTGGATCATATTTGATGAATGACCAAGTACAAACACGCGAAACATTTCACAAAAACGAGTGTAAAGTCGTATAAAATGTAAGGGAAGCGGAGATTTTATTAGCACAACTCTGTTTTTGACCTGTTAGCACACCTATCAGAAGTAATTAGACGGAAAACTTTCACAAAGTCATAAACTATTTGAAAAAAAACACGTGTTTTGATTGGTTGTGAGGTGTCATATTTGAGAACAATCGTATAATGTGATAGAGTACGAGTGATTTCGAATAGAAAATACGCTATGATATGAGGCTGTGAGTGGTGGAGGGAGAGGATAAAGAAAAATAGTGCTTGAAAAGAGGAAGGTAGGAGTGAAGAGTAGAAAAAGGTGTAAGATAGGAGTGAAGCAGGGCTTTAACTTTATAGAAATGTATATGTCGCAGGTTTTACAGTTTATAGTGCAAGGGAGAATTCCCTAAAAGTTAACATGTTTTTAATTGAGTGTGATTTAAATAAATAGTGTATAGTGTAAATAACAGTTTCACACAAATAGATCTGCAATAAATATGAAGTCTGTGTCTGCAATAATATATTAAATCTGAATTGCAGCTCAAGATGTTCGCGGGATAGAACAACATTTCTACTTATTCACTTGTTCATAAATCTCAGAATCTCAAAACTTGGTCGTATTGTGTTGCATATCTCAAATTTCAATATTTATGCATGGCCTTCGAATCCCAAATGTACCATGACAAAGTGGTAGCAGTATGTTTGTTTGTGTGCTGGAAGATGTGTGTGTGTGTTCATTATAATGCAGTTTAAGCCAGGGCGTCGTTAAACCAATATAATGTTTCGTTATTGACACATTTTCTAGTCTCATATCAGCATCATAGACAATGGCAGTTGTTAGATATTTACCTTCTACGTTACATGAGACAGGGTTTATACAATATGTAACTTAGTATGCAAGATACTCAGAAGATTCAGCTTTTTTAGAGTAATATTCAACAAAGCCTTAACGAAGTAGTTTACAATAAAGTAGTTTACTTATTGTACTTTGTTGAAAACTCGATATAACCAACATATTACATAATCTCCAGAATCAAGTTACACATGAGACACCACTTCGTTAAGATAGAAATAGGTTTTGAAGAAGAAACAACTTCGACATCAATAACAAAATTTTGAAACACCCGGCAAAAATCGCTCGATATTCTGCGAATTATGCACAAAGGGGTAAAGCAGTATGGAAAAACTAGAAATTTTGTTCCATCTCCAATAGGTATCTTGGACCATAATTCAAAGTAATTTTATTTTGTTTTGGTTTTCAAACATGGCTTCATATTTCTTGTAGAAATATGAAGTCATATTCACTTCGTTAACTGTCTGTTTGTATAATTCATTTACATCACAATCGATTGCTTTGTTTTGTTTTATTTTGTTTTATCTTAATATTAAACGCTTATAAGGCGGCGTACTGATAGAATCGTTTGCACGCCGGATAAAATGCTTAGAAGCATTTCGTCCGTCTTTACGTTCTAAATTCAAATTTCTCCGAGGTCGACTTTGCCTTTGATCCTTTTGGGGTGATATAAGTACCAGTTGAGCATTGGGATCAATGTAATCGACTCACACCCTTCCCCAAACTTGTTGGTTTTGTGCCAAAATTTGAAACCACATTGAATACCTGTAAAGGTAGAATCTTGCCACGCTGGTCAAAATGCTTAGCGGCTATTCTTACAGCTCTTTATTTTCTTTGCCATGTATTCTTTCAGAGTCGAATAAAATAAGTACAAGTTGAATACAGAGGTCGATGTAATAGACTTGCCCCTGCCCATCAGAATAGTTGGGTGTGAGCCAAAATTATTAAACCCTTAGAGTAACCTCCCTTACATCAGAAACTGTAAAACACCTACTACCTATAGCATAAAGACCTGTAAAATAAATACACAACAAAACAAGTCTCTTAGTTCTATTCTTTATGCCTATCTTTCTCCTTTGTTACCACCACTCCTCTAATCCACTCTCTTCCTCCCTTCTCTGTCACCCGGCCACATATCTACTTTCACACCCTATATCATAACAACTTTACAGCCGAAACCTCTTAAAACCATTCAAATCACGCAGTTTCTTCTCAAATGGAACAGCTCCCGAGTAATAAAAAGCATATTTCTTTCAAAATCTATTGCCTGTCATAAATCTGTGAAGTTCCGCCTTGGATCAACATGATATATATATATATATATATATATATATATATATATATATATATATATATATATATATATATATATATATATATATCATCGTCATCATCATCATGATTTATACATTAGCAGTTTAGATTTCAAAGATAAATCATAGAAGACGTTTGCGAGTTCAAATGTAGGGCACTGCATGAGAAAACTAAAATGCTTTGAATTATTAAAAATCGAAACATTTTAGAGAAAACTAGTTTATATATATATATATATATATATATATATATATATATATATATATATATATATATATATTTATATATATATATATATATAATACAAATATTATATGAGTATATGCATATATACGTACATGTATGTACATACCTACATCTACATTGTATATACAGATGCATATCTGGGTACAGGACGTCACAAAAAAACGTGGACAAAATGAAAAACAGAACATAAACAGAGCACAGAAAACACACAGGTCACATAGAGAACATTTCCTTCATCAGCTGCCACCATACTAAACTAAGCGTTTCGAAGAGTAATCGATGGGCATCAACGGCGATCGACTATGATCTTGCCGAGGATTACGCCACTCATTGGGAGACTGTTACGGGGGACATGTCTGTAATATGTCCATTTTGCAAGGCCCTCAAGTGGGTTGGAGAAACCAGTGGCCTATGCTGCTCAAACGGAAAGGTTCACTTGAATGACCTGCAAAACATTCCTTAGCCTTTTTTCTCCTTATTCCTTGGTCAACGCCCTCATTCGCAGCAATTTATACAGAAAGTTCGCGCTTATAACTCTGCCTTCTAGATGACAAATTTCGGTCACAGACCCAATCATGAAGAGTCCTATACGCCAACGCGTGTGTGTGTGTGTGTGTGCGTGTGTGTGTGTGTGTGTGTGTGTGTGTGTGTGTGTGTGTGCATAAATCTTACATACACATTACACATGTACGGACACACACATCAGGGCTGTAGCCTCTGGGCAAGCAAGAAAGTCCACAGACTAAACTACACATACTAATTATTTAACACAGAAAGTAAATTATATACAATTCATCATTTCAAAAAAAACGGTTATTTAATGCATGAACTTCGATGTAGGATTCAAGAATTGGGTAACATTTTCATGTTAGACAAGTACAATTTTTTTGTAGCTTTTAACCTTAATATAATTATGAATACGTGATGATATTAAAGTAATGTGTTGTTTAAAGTGAATTAACCATAATGCCATAAAAGCATATATATGTATATATGTATGTATCTGTGTGTGTGTGCCTTTGTCCCCCCTTCACCGCTTGACAACCAGTGTTAGTGTATTTATGTCCCCCGTAACGAAAGAAACTAATAGAATGAGTACTAGACTGAAAATAAGTCCTGGGTCGATTTGTTCGACTTAAACCCTTCAAGGCGGTGCTCCTGCATGGCCGCAGTCAAAAGACTGAAACAAGTAAAAGAATAAATAATAATAACAGCCAATGATTTGTAATCCTTCCCAATCATCTTCCATCGCCACTCGTGGCCCATCTGCACTACTACAACTTCTACTTTCACTCCAGCCCCAATTCTACCCTACAGGCAAATATCTTTTATACTCCAGCGGCCCTCCTCGTCCGAGTCTAAGGGACATAACTCCAAGGAACTAAATAGTTTTTATCTCTGTGATTTGAACGAAACTATTTCCCCCAAATTTCCTTTAGTTTTTTTAGGTTTTTGGATCTTGTTCAAAACGAGGGCACCAGTATTTTCTTAACGAAACACTTTGAAACTTAGGACACTGGTAGAATGTGTCATATAAAACATCTTTTTCTCTTAGTCTTCTTAACAAAAAAACGTACATCGCAAGTTATTTCATGTTAAAGTTGTCGTATTTCTGTAATTTCAACCAATGACTGACGTCCATTCAACCGTATACATTAAGTGCTGACTACGTAAACAAACGATTCGCGGCGGTGATAAAATTATTATTTCCTTGTCAAAAAATGACTGAAGCATATTGGCAGTAGCTAATAAACCTTTCTATTATAGGCACAAGGCATGGTTTTTGAGGGAAGGAGCAAGTCAATTAGGGTTAGGGTTAGGGTTAGGGAAAACGAACACACGTGTGTTGCCTCTGCAAAATGTCAGAAGTAATGGAGATTAAATACGCTTTACACCGCTTAAAGTGCCAAAGGAGTAAGTGTAAACAGCTGAATACTTGTCAGTGATTGGTTGAAATTATCGAAATAAGACAATTTTTTTACATGAAATAAATCCGAATACAAAATTTTTTTCTGTTCTATAACACAAAATAGATAAGTATACGAAGTTTGAAAGTCTTTCGGTACCAAAAACACTACATAAAACATAAATGAAAACTGGTGCCCCCGTTTTGAACAAGATCCGGTTTTTTTGTTGTTTTCTTTTTCTTTTTTTTATAGTTGTTAGACCTGCCGACCGGAGGCGACACTTTCAGGTCCCTAGTGACATCGAACCCATACCGTACTGTTCCTTTAAGTCTTTTCTGATGACTATTGACCAATATATAAGTGTCTGTTTTTTTTTCTGACTTATGGTTTATTAGACTACATCATCATCATAATCATTTAACGTCCGTTTTCCATGTTGGCATGGGTCGGACGTCTTGACAGGAACCGGTAAGGCCAAGGGCCGCACCAGGTTCCAGTCTGTTTTGGCTTGGTTTCTGGCATAGTCCGTTTTTGGCTGAATGCCCTTGGTATAGTTTCTTAGCATAGTCTGCTTTTTTTTCTTTTTGAATAATTAAGCCATTTTTTCCGGAACGTTGAATACAACATGAACAAAAAGGAAATTCAGACAATTTTCTTATTCCAGTTCAAACTAGGCCGAAAAGCTGCTGAAACAGCTCGCGATATCAACAATGAGTTTGGTCCAGGAACCACTAATGAACGTACAACACAATGGTGGTTCAAGAAATTTCGTAGCGGTGTCGAGAATCTGGAAGATGGTAAGCTTAGTGGTCGGCCATCGGATGTTGACAACGATCCACTAAGAGCCTAAGTCGAAGCCAAACCACGCACAACTGTTCGAGAGCTTGCTTCTGAATTAGACGTAACGTATACGACAATTTCCAACCACTTGAAAGAGTGGAAAAATAAAAGTACTTGATAAATGGGTGCCGCACTAATTGAACAACAAAAGGAAAACACCGTTTTGAAGTGTCGTCTTCCCTTCTTTTACGCAACAAGAACGACCCGTTTCTCGACCGGATTGTAATTTGCGATGAAAAATGGATTCTTTGCGACAACTGGTGACACTCAGCTCAGTGGTTGGACGCCGACGAAGCTCCGCGGCATTTCCCGAAGCCAAAGTTGCACCAAAAGAAGGTCATGGTGACTGTTTGATGGTCCGCGGCCGGTCTCATCCATCACAGCTTTTTGGATCCAGGCGAAACCATTACGGCGGAGAAGTACTGTCAGCAAATGGATGAAATGCATAAGAAACTCTGACAACAACAGCCAGCATTTGTCAATAGAAAAGAACCAATTCTTCTCCACGAAAACGCTCGGCCGCACGTCGCACAACTGACCCTGCAGAAGTTGAACAAATTGGCTACGAAACTCTGCTTCATCCGCCATACTCTCCAGACCTCTCGCCTACCGATTACCACTTTTTCAAGCATCTCGACTTCCTGCGTGAGAAATGCTTCAAAAACCAAAACGATGCCAAACATGCTTTCAACGACTTCATCGCCACCAGAACGAAGGTTTTTTACGCTACTGCCATAAATAAACTTGTTTCGCGTTGACAATAGTGTGTTGATTCTGATGGTGTTTATTTCGATTATTAAGTTTTGTTTGAGCCGAGATATGTGCATCTGAATTTAAAGGTTAAAAACCGCAAAAACTTTCTTGACAACCTAATATATATGTAACACTCCCAGTGAGAAACTGATCGGTAAGATCGGCCGTAATGGATATATAATGTTGTACACTTCGAGGTACGGGGTTCGAATCCCTGTAGCCACTTGCTGGCAACTTTTTTCCGGCTTCTAGGGGTAAATACCCAATGTTTCTCTGTTGTTTTCACAAGTGTACGGCGTTCGAGATTTACATTCATGTCTGTAAAACACCAACACATTCGGTGCTTCCAAAGTTGTGTGTGTGTGTGTGTGTGTGTGTGTGTGTGTGTGTGTGTGTGTGAGCGCGCGCGCGTACGTGTATGTGTCTTTGTGTCTTTTGTCCCACAACCACTTCACAACCGGTGTTGGTCTGTTTATGTTTCCGTAACTTAGCGGTTCAACTAATTAGACCGATAGAATAACTACATATACCTATGAAATAAGTACTGGGGTCGATTCATTCGACTAAAATTCTTCAAGGCGTCGCCCCAGCATGGCCACAGTCTAATGACTGAAACCAGTAAAAAATAAGATACACACACATACACACACACTCATCAGACACACGTGTATGTACACATATACTCCACCACCACCACCACCACCACCACCATCACTACACATGAGTGTTTGCGTGACAAAGAAAATAAAGGAGAGAGAGGGAGGTAGGGCAGAAATATCGTACCTTGTCTCAGGAAATATTTACAAATAGTGCGATGAATTAATAACTTATCTTTACACATGTCACCGAGTTCTTGTTTCAATCATGAAAATCCTTTTCAAAACCCCGTCACGAATATCCGTGTCATTTATCTGAAATTCTTTCATTATACGTGAATAGACCATCCTATTGCTTGCAATAATGTTCCACAGCAGGATTAGCAAGCAACAAAAAGAATCAAGTTTACATGGATTTAAAACTGACACTATATCTATTTCTAATGCTTAGTAGTATGCTTAATGAAGTTCTGTTGATAAAACATGTCAAATGTGATTCATCATTCATAACTGACTGGGAGCCTCCCTCCCTCTCTCTCTCTCTCTCTCTCTCTCTCTATCTCTCTCTCTCTCTCTCTCTCTCTCTCTCTCTTCAAATCAATGCTTAACCCTTTGTGGGCCGGCAGGGTTCCTTGGGGCCCCAGCAAATTTTAAAGGTTATGCAACTTTTACATTATTTATTTAAATGATTTTATATCTCATGACTTTTATTGTCAATAGTTTATGTATGCACATACAAATTTTGAGTTAAACATTTCCAGTCATAAGGATGTTATAACATAAAATATGGTCATTTGGGTCCAACTGGACCCCATTGGCCTTCTGTGAAATTATTGTTTTCTGTTCTTTTTTCAGATATTCTGATGAACAACAAGTCAATTTTCTTCGTATTTGTACTGGTATAAATTTATATACATTTTTCTTTTATTCTTTTTGTCTTATTTTCTATTTAGTACTATATGTATAGTTTATAAAACTATTTTTAAAAAGTGCTAAATTTCTTGTTCTGTATCGTGCACTCACATATATATACAAGATTAAACAAATATTACTTTATGGATAGTACGGAAATGCGCAAAAATAAAAGGAGACCCCAATGGCCTTTTGTGTAATACCAACCCCGCTGGCCCACGAAGGGTTGAATATGATTTTTCTTTGTTTTGTTGGTGGTGTATAGACAGATTTCACAGTTGAAGAATACTTGCGCAGGCGTGGCTGCGTGGTAAGAATTTTTCTTCCCAACCACACGGTTCCGGGTTCAATCCAACTCCATAGTACCTTGAGTGTCTTCTACTATAGCCTCAGGTTGACGAAAGGTTTGTGATTAAATTTGGTGGACAGAAACTGAATGAAACCCGTTATATGTATGTATATATATATATATATATATATATACGGGCTGATTCAAAAGTCGCCATACATAAGAACAATTTATTTTTTTATAAGAAACAATTTTTTTTAATTAACTGCTTTTTATAAAAAAATAAATTTTTCCTATGTATGGTGACATTTGAATCACCCTGTATGTGTGTGTGTGTGTGTGTGTGTGTGTGTGTGTGTGTGTGTTTGCCCCCACCTACACACACACACACACACACACAACCGCTTGAAAACCAGTTTTGGTTCGTTTACGTCCCTGTAACATAGCGGTTCGGCAAAAAGTTACCTCCCTGTAACTTGGTGGCTCGGCAATGAAAGATTGATTATAGATACCAAACTTAAAAAATAAGTACTTGGGTCGATCGATTTGTTTGGCTAAACCCTTCAAGACGGTGCCCCCAAAATCTGTGAAATACACAGCCAGTTATACAATAATACAATCAATAATTGGTTCAATCGATCAAATAAGATCAAATAACTGAAACACTGACGGTCGATACTGAGCAAGATCCATCATTTAACCTTAAACTCATCCTGTATAGACCACCGACATTACAGGCGGAGAGGAATGTTAGACCGCACCAGTTGAGTTTGACATATTTCTTCTGCATTCCACAAAACATTAGGAATGTAGAAAACTTCAAATAGAAGCCAATGCATGATTGCTCACAAACATAACTTAATTGTGTGTAACTCTTTCAATACTGCAACTACTGAAATAATTTGCAACAATTGCTGCGGAAAAGCTTTATTTTTAATCCTATTCCGAATAAAAAAGAAACATAAGGCTGGCAATTATCTTTAGTTTCCGTTGCTAGCGTCACTGAGAGCGAAGTGTAGCAGTCATCTAAATTATATTGTGGTACCTAGTAAGACCTGGATAAACTCGATTGTGGGTAGTTTCGTATCTCAACCACAACATCAATGACAAGATACAAATCTCAAACTATTCCACTGGAAAGCCAGTACCCTATAGGCACAACCAATCGTACTCTCGTACTCTCGTTCCTTGTGAAAATGGCTTGGCTTTTCTGAGGTCGTAAACTGTGCGGTAATATTCGTAATGTCTCCGGCTAACAAATATGATTATTCTGACAGTAAAACACGTAATTTATGAGGTAAACATATACTATATGGCGTAAGAGGCAAACCGCACAAAGAGGCCACGTTTTATAAATACATTTACTGTAGTTGAAGGTATGTTACGTTTAAGGAAGATGGAGGCCCAATTGATTACCGCACAGGGTGGCCAAAACCCAAGCTAGCCCACTGACTATAACCACCTGAAATACTTCTAAAACATTGATTTTCCACTTAAGAGCCAAAAAATATACTTCAACTCCGAACAGTTGCTGACTCTCTACAAAGTTCAAGGATAGTATCAGTATTCCACTGTGGATTACTACTGAAATTACAGCAAAGACTGTGCTGCTAGTACAGTTATTAGTATCCTCAGACTGCAAGGCGGCAAGCTAGTAGAATTGTTACCACGCCGGGGAAAATGCTTAGCGGCATTTCTTCCGTCTTTACTTTCTGAGTTCAAATACTGCCGGAGTCGACTTTGCCTTTCGGAGTCGATAAAATAAGTCTCAATTGAACAATGGGGTCGATGTAATCAACGTATCCCCTACCCTGAAATTACTAGCCTTGTACCAAAATTTGAAATCAATATTCTTAGGCTGCATCTAAATGAAAATCATAGTCTGATATACAAAACTAACCAATACGTTTAGCTTCTAGGCTACCAACCTGATGTCTCCTCACTTTTCCTTATCTAACACTACAATCATGGTCTCCACTTTTCAGAACTAACTAGTTGCATACCATATCCACTGATATCCAACCTGTAGCAAAATATATGCAAAATGTATATGTAATAAGGCGGCGAGTTGGCAGAAACGTTAGCACGCCGGGCAAAATGCTCAGCGGTATTTCGTCTGTTTTTGCGTTCTGAGTTCAAATTCCACCGAGGTCGACTTTGCCTTTCATCCTTTCGGAGTCGATAAATTAAGTACCAGTTGCGTACTGGGTCGATCTAATTGACTGGCCCCCTCCCCCAAAATTTCGCGCCTTGTGCCTAGAGTAGAAAAGAATATGTATATGTAATAAAATGTTAAACCCACAAATGGCTGAACATAGAATGACAGACAATACAGAGTATGGCTGCTCCTTCAACATTCGGTTATTGATCTCCATTCAATAGATTTGTTCTCACAGAGATGGTCAGGGTTACTTAACAATAACTACTACTACTACTACTACTACCACCACCACCACCTGCACTACCACTACTACTAATATTACTACTGCCACCACCTCCACTACCACCATCACAACTACAACCACTCACAACTACAACCGTCATCGCCGCCGCAACCACTACCACTACCATTCACCACTGTTAAATAATTAATTCCTACCGTCATAATCCTCTGGAATTATCACGTCAGGTCCATTCTCTGCATAACTTTCCTCCGATTCGTTATATTCCAAACACTTCGTCTGAAGCTTTCGTATTTCACGAAAATTAAAAATCAATAGTGGCTGCTTCAGATCGAACTCAAATTCCATTTCATTGAGATAGCAAGATTCAGCAGAGCACAATACCACACGAGGTAAAGTAAACTTTGAAACTAGTTCTCGCAAAGTGTATGTCTGAGCGCTCCATCGATGTTCCTCCGGAGCAGATAATATGCTCGCTACCTTTAAATCTTTTCTCAGACGATTCATTGTAGATCTCTTACAATTGTTCCGGAATTTCTCTAATTTCTCTGTGGTTTATATCATATCATGGTATATGGTCAACGTCGGCGGATGAATATTTCATGTAGATTGAGTGTGATGCGTCATGGGTCGTCTGCTAAAGAAACAAAAAGGAGAAATGTAAAGCGCATTTAACAAACATTAACATAATTATGATTTGAAGATAAATTATGGGCTCCTAGCTAACGGTTTAATTCTGTGTGTGTGTGTGTGTGTGTGTGTGTGTGTGTGTGTGTGTGTGTGTGTGTGTGTGTGTGTGTGTGTGTGTGTGTGTGTGTGTGTGTGTGTGAGACTGGTTGGCTAGCTGTCAGTGAGTGACTGAGTAGGTGAGGTAAGGGGAGTGTGTATATATATATATATATATATATATATATATATATATATATATATACACACACATGTATATATGTATATATGTATATGTGGGTACACAAACTGTGTGTAGGCACATATATATACATGTGTGCGTGCACACACGCACGAATACACATACATATTCGTATGTGTGTATGTGTGTGTGTGTGTATATATATATATATATATATATATATATATACACACACACACAGGTATACCTCACCCTAAGTCGTTAACTGGTTCCAAGAGACATGACTTAAGTCGAATTGTTCGTCTATAGGCTAGTCTAGGTCTGGCCTAGCCTAGTATAAACTGCTACCACCCATTCCTCCGTAGTCGGCTCTAGCTCGTATCCGAGCATTGGGTTCGTCAGTTTCCGTCCAGTTTCCTCGGCTGATGTTTCTTCCGAAAGTGACTTTGGAGTCCAAGTCGGTGGTGAAAGAGTCGTGGGCAGAACTTGTACGGGATTGTCGGTGCAGGTCGAGCATGTTGAAGACGCTCCTTTCTTCTCCTGCGTTTTGCCTCCGCATTCTGTTGTCTGTTCTACTCGAAGAAGCTGGCTCCATCGCGGATAGCAGTCCTCCAGGTTATCCTATCCATGGCAATCTGTTCCCATGAGGATGGCTGGATTCTATCTTGAGCTAAGGTCCGTTTGAGTTGATGTTTAAAACGGAATTTCGAACCTCCTCTGGGTCTTGTTCCGATTGCAAGTTCTCCGCAGAGCATGATCCTTGGGAGACGAGAGGGCTCCATACGCTGGACGTGACCTGCCCAGCGGAGACGATGGCGAAGAATTGTGGCTTCGACACTTGGTAGTGAGGCGCGGCGAAGAACCTCGTTGTTGGTAACGTGATCTTCCCATTGTATGTTGAAGGCGCTTGAAGTCACTGCGGTACAACACAAGCGTAGAGTTTACAAGACAATGGCACGGAATACTATGATCTTTGTCCGGATGGTTAGCGCGTGATTAAAGTATACACGTTGTCTGAGTTGGCCGAAGGCGGAGTGGGCCGCCCCAATCCGGTTCTTCACGTCCTTTTCACGCGTGGTGGGGAGGATCTTCGAAAGAATACTTCCAAGGTATGTGAAGCGTTCAACTTTTTCTAGGGGTTGGCCGTTGATGCTAACGTTTGTGGGTGGACTGTTGTCTTGGTGCAGGTTGGGTCAGTGTCTTGGTCTTTAATGTGTTTACCTGCATCCCGAAGCGTTTGTAAGCTGCGTTGTAAAGATCGGCCGTCCTTTGTAGGCCATCTGCGGTCCAGCTCGGAGTGGCATTGTTGTCAGCATACTGCATCTCACGGACTGAGATGGCCGAGGTCCTCGTCTTTGCACGGAGACGTGCGAGATTGAAGAGTTCGCCGTCCAAGTGATAGCGCATGTTGATGGAAGGCGAGTCTAGTGGGATTTCGTTGAACATGGCGGCCATCTACAAAGAGAAACAGGTTGGTGCCAGGAAGCAACCTTGCTTAAGACCCCCAGTGATTGGAAACGGGTCTGTGAGGGAATTTTGATGGCATACCTTACCCATCGTCGTGAAGGGAGCGGACCAGAGCAATGAAGTCCTCCGGACATCCAAACCGGATAAGGACGGCCCACATTGCAGGACGGGGTATCTTGTCAAAGACTTTCTTTAGATCCCAGATGAACATTTCAAGCTGTTGTTGCTCCTGACACTTCTCCTGAAGTTGACAGGCACAAAAGATCACATAGATTGTGCCTCGAGAGGGTCGAAAGTCACACTGGGACTCAGAGAGGACGGTAACGAAGAAGGAGAAAATGAAAGAGTCTATAGCCATCGAAGTGAGAAGTAAGTTCATAGACGCAAGAAAGATAATACCAGTTCGTAGTCAATCGTACGCGGTAGATTAGATACTGTATGAAGAAGTCGTGGCCATGATGCTGAACCGTTACAGGTACATGTCGTACGTGAAGTCGTGGCTGTGATGCTGCTGCCTGGGTCACTCGTACAGGAGTTTACAATATTCCCTATTGATCCGTGGTGAGATAATTCACGAACAGTGAACTGTTGGAACCTGGGTGAGTTGCTTGCTGAGCTGTGTACGAAGATAGGTGATGTTGACGACGTTAAGGACATGATGGTGGCGATGAAGATGGGGGTTGCCGTAATGCTGTTGGACGAGGTCGGTAAGACTCAACGTGTGGTGGTGTTTGGCTGGCGTTGTCGCTGGAACTGGCTGTGTCTTGTGGTCAGTGGCTAGACCTTAAAAGGTCTAGAACCAAAGACTTCGGAAAGAGGAAAAGCTGACTTTTTATAAGGAGCTGCAGGCTCAAAAAGTGTGGTAAACAGGTTGTCCCATGTGATCCTATTTAGGGCCTCCGACTGGTTATACACGGCAAGTTGGCGCGACAGAGTAAGAGACAACTTCCGCCAATACCAACTATTCTGAGTAGTGGACACAACGGGATCCAAATAGCGGCCACAGGCTAGCTGTTTCCTGCTACGTTCGAATGCATGTATATATAATAAATGGGAGAGAAGAATGTCACCCGAGTTTATGCTACAGAAGGAAGCTAATTCGAAGACTTCAGATTCAATCCATCACTGGAACTGTAAAACTTTCCAGAAGTTTATCATTTAAATATATATATGAGCATGTCTAGATATGAAACTATATGCATGAGAATGCATACATAAAACATACAAATCTGCATATACATACATACATACATACATACATACATACATACATACATACAAAAATACCCTGTTGTTGATGTTGAAATTCCAATGAAGGAACCTTGGATCTAGGTAAGAAACCGGTTCTTTCTCTATTGGCAAGAAATCTTGAAATAAAACTGAGCAATGACATACATACATATTTGCATGCAGAAAAGAAATAGCCGAGTGAATAAGGTATTAATCCCTAAAGCTAAACACATACCTATAGTACCTGAGTTGTGACCTCTCATTGCAAAGAAGTGGTTCGACCAGTAATAATAACTCTCTGATCTCCGGGCTAAGGAGTACCCTAACGAGTAACGTTACTCCAACTATCTTCAAAAGAATTTAATTTCAGCCGCTTCTACTTGCGATCGTACTCTTTCTGTCACCACTGAACAAACTCCATGAATATTGCACATATGCATTGTTTCTTCTCTCTGTTTCTCTTCCCACTACTATAAAAACCTTTGCTTCACCGAACCTACAAGTCACTTCCCTCCTCTCCCGTTGAGTTCCACGGCACTGAACTGTTTCTCTCATCGATATCGTTTATATCATCCTGTAATGAAACTAACCTCTATCGCCATTATATACAAATAAATCATCTTCCCCACTGTTATAAATATAATCAAGTTCGGGCGTAGTAGAGAACAGCCTGCTGTATCCATCACATGACTGACTATTCTTTGCGCGGGTAAATTATCTCGTACCGTTCCCGCCAGAACGCAAACTGACCAATCACAGCCCCTAATAAGGTCACGTGATGATGATTTTCTAATGCTCCTCTGGAGCCTACTTTCAGCTATAAATAGACTAAATTATACCCGCCAAATCGTCGCGCCTCAGATCCTAGATCTGGCTGGCGTTGACCACACACGCGCAACACAGCAGCAACCAGTTTCCAGCGACGACATCAACACCATCGTACAACTACGAACTACAAGCATCGCCCCCGATGTCGCCAGTAGCAACACGACACTACGACTACCAGCATCGCCGCCAGCATCAACACGACACTACGACCACCAGCATCGTCCCCGCCAGCGTCAACATGACTCTACACGTACACTAGCTACCAACAGCTAACCAAACTACCGCAGAACTTCTCTCTTCGATCCTGTTTGTGTGATCCGCCTCACCACGAAATAACAGCCAAGAACCCAGCCTGCGAAGAACATCTGTACTCAAGAACCCGGCTTGGCATAGAAGCCACAACATCACAACTAGTGATCGCTCTGCCCCACACGCCTTAACTTCTTCTATACATACACTTACCACTGTGTACTCTAAGAACTGGTATCTTAAATCCTTATACGTGTTACTGACTCTGTTCAATACTGTGTATCTCTCGTACCCCCATACATGTATTACTTACACACTCTTTTCTTTACATGACGGCCTGTCTTTTATTGTGTTTCATTATGTCGCATTCACTCACACACAGACATACAATTTAATGCTACAATAAATCTTACTGTTATTCATCTCATACGGTTGTGTTCCTATCGTCTTCCTTACTGGCATTTACGAATTCTCTATGTTATCGAAGTATAACATATATATATCATTTGATATATTTTGTGTTCGACCGTGTGACGCGTTTAATAAAGTAGCCCTGTTTTTCCATTCGTCACCATTTCTCCTTTTGGGTTCGCACGGTCGTTCTTACAATCCCCTCACTTAAATATGATCAAACTATATAAACGGTATTTGCTCTTCAGAGACAACACTGACTTTTCTGACACTGATGTTCCGAGACCTCTTATAATCTGCACTAATTTACGACTAGAAACTTCAAACTACCGCGGTTGACTGACTAGTTTACTGGCACCTTGCACAGTGCAATATGGATAAACTTGTATCATTTATATTAATATACAGATATCTGTACTTCATTCAATTATTTAAGTAAATTTAGTATTTGTTAAATCTAGCGTTGACTGAAGTAATCATCCCTGGTTCAGAAAAATCAGTTATCCAGGAAAACTTTGGAAAGGTTCCGGAAAATCAACGTTTTGTTTGCATAAAATAACTATTGATCGATGGAGAAACGATTACAGTGAGTGATTAAAGATTAAAGAATAAATTACAGACACAATAACAAAATATGATGCAAAGGCTGGCAAGACAAGTCCACTAATATGACCAAAATCTGGAAGTGGAGAATGAAAATAGCTCAGCATTGGACCGAAAGTTTGTTGCTGTTTCTTAAGCCCCAGTTAAATTTCGATTGAACTGTCCTGTGATCGGAGACGTTCTAAGCATGACCATCTCGTCTTTCTTCAGGTGTAGTGTACATTATTCAGAATACCCTTCCTACTTTTTTAAGGCAATTGACGCAGGAGTGGATAACCTTTCAGTAAGCACACACACACAAACAGGTACAATCATAAATACGTACATATAAATATATATATGCATATATATGTCATTTCTGCATTTTTTTATTAAATCAATTATGCATATATATGCATACATATATACATACATTCATGTACACACACACATACACAGACATACATGCATTCACACATACTTGTATTTGTATTTATGTTTTTACATGGATGTAAGTACTGGTGTGTGTGTGTGTGTGTGTGTGTATTCTTAACAATTATGGAAGTAAACTAAGACACTATGAAAACAGGTAATATAACAAAGTACGTGACATGGCTGACACATAACAACTACGTTAATAATATTTTCTTACATAAGTATGAAAGCGCGCAGATTTATAGGAAAAATCAGACGAGATTTTCTGATGCTCATTCTTTTCCCATTGATATTATAAGCGTTGTTATATAAATGAGAAGGAACGGTGACTGTCTGATTGTGTGTCGACATATAAATTAATTCGTCAAAACCTATCGGACTCTTCATTGTCTACACCAGTGTCTGCCAAACTGTGTGCCACAGCACAGTGGTGTGCCACAGCACAGTGGTGTGCCACAGCACAGTGGTGTGTCACAGCACAGTGGTGTGCCACAGCACAGTGGTGTGCCACAGCACAGTGGTATGCCGTAAGAGATACCTTGGGTGCCGCGAAAAATATTTTCGGGATTTTCTGGAAACAACGATCCAAGAACATTCGCAAAGTTCGAGCGTAAATATAAATTTCGGGTCTTTTTTAAAACGGGGGCCACATTTTTCATTAACGAAACACTTTGAAACTTGGAACACTGGTAGAATGTGTCATATAAAACATCTTTTTCTCTTAGTCTTCTTAAAAAAAAAAGAAATCCCTAAGTTATTCCATGTTAGAGTTGTCGTATTTCTGTAATTTCAACAAATCACTGACGTCCATTCAGCCGATATACATTAAGTGCCGACTACATAAACAAACGATTCTGAAACAATTCTATCGGTGATAGGGTTAGGGTTAGGGTTAGGGTAAAACAGCAAATTTAAAAAGAAAAAAAGCAAATAAAACGAAAAAAAAAAAAGAAAATGAAAAAAGCAAATAAAACGAAGCTATGGTTTAATCAGCCAAAGGAGTAAATGTAAACAACTGAATACTTGTCAGTGATTGGTTGAAATTATCGAAATAAGACAATTTTTTACATGAAATAAATTCGAATACAAAAATATTTTTTCTGTTCTATAACACAAAATAGATAAGTATACGAAGTTTGAAAGTCTTTCGGTACCAAAAACACTACGTAAAACATTAATGAAAAATGTGGCCCCCGTTTTAAAAAAGATCCTAAATTTCTTATATAAATCGTAAAATACGGTAAATATAAGTTAATTACGTTACACGACAAACAGTAATATACATAGACACATATATACATACACTTAGACATATATACACGCATATATATGCATACTTATATATGCATATACATGTATAGGCATATACTTATACATATACTTATTATATATACATATGCTTGTGTGTGTGTGTGTGTGTGTGTGTGTGTGTGTGGACGATGGGTGGGTGGGTGGGTGTTAGTCTTCGGTATAACTTTAAACTGCACCCAGTAGTGGGGCTCTGGTTCAGGAGTTTCAGAGTTTTCAGGATGTTCCCAGGTCTACTCTGGCCCAGAGTAGTAGCAACTGACAAGGTCCTAACTATTAGTTTGCTAGCATATGAGCGAGAGGGTATAGAAATACTCGGGTTGGTGTCCGAGGGAGATATATAAACCGACTAGTAGTGAGGAGCTCCTAGTCTCCGTTAAAAGCATCCCTAGAAGAGAAGGCTAACCCGTACATAAAATCTGCTTCTCTACTGAACCGGATATCTTCCACTTTGCTTGTCTCTGAGTTTCTTAGTACAGCTAGTGAGAGTCCTTGTTGTGTTGAGCGAGCCGCACTCGACTTAAAACCGTGTCAGCAATGGTCATGCTCGTTTAACGAGAAGATAACTATTATGTATATATATGTAAGCGATGCATGGAAATGTGTAACGGCAGAAATTAAATTGTATAACGATAAAGGTCACCAGTTGGAACGATTAAGATTATTTTGTATCGGTTGAAATTGTTTTGTAAACAATAATATGATAAATGATATATGGAAAACTATAGTGTGGTAAATGATAGTTGATACGCAGTAGGATGGAATGTCGGCGTCGTAATCAGTTTGTAAGGATTGGTTCTTCGTTGATTGCCATTATGTAAAGGTGAAAGAACAGTGATTGAAGTTGTGAAGAAAATATTTATTTACTGTTACATTGAATATACCTTGCCTCGACGGGCAGGTGATAAAATCCTAGAGCATGCGAAGTAAAGTGAGATGTCGTCGATTTTCCTTGTATAGTTTGTGTTTGTTCTCGTCACTGTGTAGTAGTAATTACAGATAGAAATAGAGTGATGCTGTAAGAGAAAATAAAGTGAGCTAGTGAGAGTGAGAGAGTGTACGGCGAAACAACTGCTTCGTTGATGAGTTACCATAGTTATCATTTTTGTGCCCTTATCTAAAGAGACGGCGTTTTGTTCAGCCGGTCAGCCAGACTCCGTTTTCACTAACTCACCAACTCGAGTTGTCACTAACTGAGTTGTCACCAAGTGACTAACTGATTTTTGCTTGAGGGTTCTTGTTTTTATAACTATCCAGAAGAATAGACATATCGTTGAGAACAATGGATTTCGTTGGTGGTAATTGTTATCTTAATTCTAGCTTTTGGTGAAGTAGAAGAGGTTAGAAAGGTCAAGTGGTGAACACATTATTTCGGCCTAGCTAAAGGCAATCTGGCAAATGTAAAACTGCTGTCACAGAAAAACTATTGTTCCACTGTGAGAAAAGTTTTTTTGAACTGTTACTTGAGGTTTGGCTATGGTGGATCGAATCTACATCATGCCTGCAAGATCAAACTATATGTATGTATGTATGTATGTCGTTATTCAGTTTTATTTGAAGATTTCTTGCCAATAAAGAGCTGGTTTTTAACCTAGATACAAGGCTTTTTCATTGGAATTTCAACAACATCAACAGGATATTTTTGTATGTATGTATAGTTGTTTTGTTTATGTAATTTAGTCGGACATTTTTTCCTCCGAATTTCAACGACCCACTTCTACCTCAAACTCGATACCTTTTTGCGCTAGTATTCTATATTTGATTCTTAACAATATCAACATCAGATACATAGGCGGCACTACACGATTGCTCAACCTGTTAGAAATATCAGTCAAATTTTTCTCAAATCACTTCCCATTGTCGTAAATATAGACGGATGCATTGGAGAATGTCGTCCCTTACACGAAAGGACAAGACGGTAACAGCTTTAAGCTTTTGATAATAGACATGCACGATAAGGGTTGTATTCGCGATCACACACTTTTCGCTGCCGAGATTCGTGATCATAGGTAAAAGTAGGCACAGAAGCAGAATCAAAGATAACGAGTTTTGCTGTTTCATCTTACCTCCCTTAATAACGAGGCCTGAAACTGGTGTATAATTGCACTAGCACTAACAATTCTTGCACCCAATTCAACCTCCTGTCTTCCATCACTCGAAAAAACGGTGCCGGTACACTTAAACTTTTCCAGCATCAGTGTGGCGCCACTAAAATACAAAGCATGCGGGGCAAGCGTCCTCGGGATTATCAATAGCTTCGCAAAACTGATTTTCGTTCTTGCTTTACAACACTCGACAGCAAACTTATTTAGTGAGTGCTGCAGAACATCATCAGATGAGTTAAGTAGTACCATGTCATCTGCAAATAGCCGATTAATTGTACATCTGCCATTCTTTATACCACTTCCACCGCGGCTGCTCATATCAATCCAGCTTACAAAGTTTGTGAAATGGAGAAGCGACAATACACAGGCCTGAGTGAGTCCAACACCTACATTGAAAGGTCAAAAAACATTAGGACATTTGTACAGGGAGTTCATGGTAATGAGAAGTTGCCAGTCGACTGCAAACTTATGCAAAAAAAAAACACACCTCCACAGCATGTCCTGCAGCAGGCTCGTCACCAGACTTTAGTGCCTGGAGGTGTTTCGGAATATTCTGGGTGGGCACAAATTTATATTGAGGGAAGATTTTTGTAAAAGGTCAACAATGCAAGCGTGCATCTCTTGATAATACTCCCATGGCCTTTCGAAGACTTGCCATAGTGTAAAGATCTGGCCAGCTCTGCAGCATCGAGGATGAATGCCGCACTAGCTTGAAACCAACAATGTTCCAACGTCTCTCCAGCTATTTTTCAAGACACCTAACATAGAATACACCAGGTCAAATTTGTTTTACCTGGTTGACCGGCCACTAAGTAGTCTAATGCTTTTCTCAAAGCTTAAAGGTTCATCTTTTGTCTTCTCTTAAAATAAAATTGCATTGCCAACTCTGATTACCATTGCTTTGGTGCCTTTCTAGAGATCCAGATCCCCTGGCATACACCAGTTAGCCAGGGAATAACTTCTCTATTTATAGTTTTTAATATCTCGGGCTGAATTTCATCCTCCCCGGCAACTATACTGCATTTGAGAGATATAAATACCCTTCTGGTATTTATATAGCTTAATCCAGTGAACTAAACTAGAAGGAAAATGAATCTTTTGTTTAACAAAGTTGTCTTCTTTTTCTAATGAAAGTATATGATTAAGAAGCGGGTATTGAAATCTAAATGCTTTCCTAATGCTTTAAGTAAGCGTGAGAAATCGTATTGCCTCACAGAGATACAGCCGTTTGCTGACAATTTTATTAATGATAATGCCACCTACTTACCTACTTATTCAATGCACGTGCCACGCATACATACATATATATGAATGTATGACTATCTAGCTCTCTCTCTCTCATATACATACATACATATATACATACATACATACATACGTGCATATATATGCATGCGTATATGTATTTTAGGAAGTTGATCGTTATGGTCACTCTCTGGCTAGACATAACAACCAACTTCCTAAAACATATATAACTGCTCGAATGTTTTAGAGTGTTTCTTTTTCGGATATTATTTCCGATACATTATTTAAATGTATACACCTATAATAATTAAAACCTAGGCTAGTCTCGGTTGTTTCTATGTTAGCCAACGAATTCGGTAACTTGTTAGGCAAGCCTAGGCTGCTTTTATATCAGAAAGAATGATTTCAAATACTGTACTGTTGCCCACCTGATGGCTGACGTCGGTTACTCGTTGAAGTTGGTGTAGGAGAAGGAGGAGATTGCACACTAGATGTCGATGGTTGGGGATCGTCAGCTGACTCCTGTTGTGATGGTGTAGATCGTTGTGCGAACTTGTCTAAAGTTCCTTGAATTGTCTTTTTTTTCTTCTCTTCAAGGATTAGGTAATAAGGTACAATAGTATCTTGACAAGCCCCTCAATAGTTTCATAAAAACGTTGTGCATTGGGATCCATTTCCTCAAGTAGAGGAAGACGTTTATCTAAATGAGAAAAGGCCTCTTACATTTTCTTCAACGTAAAACGACGAGGCTCGGGATCAATGAAGCATACTGTATTTTAACATTAATTTTAATATGCTATACAGATTATATGTTTCTATTGCTCGGAGACGAATACGAACGTAACCAATCGATACAACCCGGAACTAACAGTACAGTATGGTATGAACATTATTGCTGTTTTACCAGGCAACGTAAATTAATACTGTATTTGATATTTAATGTTCTAAAAAGACCGACGTATCTTCGGAAATGACGTAACCAGAGGTGTGTGTGTGTGTGTGAGAGAGAGAGAGAGAGAGAGAGGAAAATGAAAATATGTATGATAAATACACAAACGACGTAATGTATACTGAGTGTACAACCGGATGGGAGACAGACACAGAAGGTCCCTAATTCTTCATCAGTTATCAACCAAATGGAAATACTTAGTTTCGCAACATTAATGATAAGACAGAATTCCCCATGCTGGTGGTGCCCGCGAAAGTTGCGGAGAATATAGGACCGAGAGCAAACAAAACAATACAGAGTGGACATACGAAAGTGAATAAATGTGATTTAAGACAATGGACAAAGATGAAATAAATTAGAAAATAAGAAACGAGCAAAATATAGAAAAGAATGGTGGGTAACGCTTAGAAGACATCCTAAAGGATAGAAAACAGTGAGATACAGAGAAATTCTCAGTCTTATCGTTAATGGTGCGAAACTGAGAATTTATTTATTTATCTATTTACTTACATGGACGCAGGTGTGGGTAAATGATTGAATAGTTCACTTTGCAAAAATGCTCTTCTGGTTTTGATTCCACTGCCTGGCATCTTGAGCAAGTATCTTTACCACAGCCTTGTGTTGGCCCAATCTTTCTCAGCCTGATGCACCTCTTTGGCATGTCAGCAGTGCTCAAACCATCCAACCCATGCCAGCATGGAAAACAGACATTAAATGATGACGATGATATATATATATATATATATATATATATATATATATATATATATATATATATATATATATATATATATATGTATGTATGTATGTATGTATATATGTATGCATGCATGTGTGTGTTTGTGTCTGTGTTTATGCCCTACCACTGCTTGACATCTGGTGTTGGTGGGTTTACATCCTTGTAACACTAAAAAAAAAGGCTGACAGAATGAAAGCCAAGCTTTAAAAAGCAAATAGGTCCTGAGGTTGATTTGTTTGACTAGAATTCTTCAAGGTCATGCTGGGTCTGGCCCTGCATTCCAATGACTGAAACAAGTAAAATATGAAAGATATATGTATGTGTATATATATGTGTATATATATATATATATATATATATATATATATATATATATATATATCAGAGTGGTTGGCGTTAGGAAGGGCATCCAGCTGTAGAAACTCTGCCAAATCAGATTGGAGCATGGTGCAGCCATCTGGTTTCACCAGTCCTCAGTCAAATCGTCCAACCCATGCTAGCATGGAAAGCAGACGTTAAACGATGATGATGATGATGATATATATATATATATATATGTGTGTGTGTGTGTGTATTATATCATCATCATTTAACGTCTGTTTTCCATGCTGGCATGGGGTGGATGGTTTGACCACTGCTGACAAGCTAAAGAGCTGCATCAGGCAGCTCCAGTAGTCTGTTTTGGCTTAGTTTCTACAGCTGGATGCCCTTTGTAACGCCAACCATTTTGCTGAGTTTACTGGGTGCTTTATACATGGCACCAGCACAGATGTTTTTACGCAACATTGACACTGGTGCTTTTTACATAACATTGGCACAGGCACTTTTTTTACATGGTACCAGCAGGGGTACCAACTAACTTGTAAGATGAAGACCTCTTAGCTGAGAGAGGGAATGAAACCAAGGGAAGTGGCTGTGTGCCAGGCAAGACATTCAAGTATGGTAGAGAGACAGAGATAGTGCTCTTACTATAAAGGAGATATTGGCTATCCCAGTACATCAAGGAAGGAGAGGAATGGTGGGATAAAGTTAGGGGAAAAGGTAGAGAGTCTGAGTGAAAATGAGAGAGTAAGAGAAAGAGAGAAATAAATGGTATTGAAGATATACTGAGGCCTACCCACAAGGAAAAGTGGTGGGGTATAAGTAATACGGAGGGGATAGAGAGGGATGTGTATCTACATATGTATGTATGTGTGTGTATGTGTGTATATATATATATATATATATATATATATATATATATATATATATATATATATATATATATATATATATATATATATATATATATATGTATGTATATATATATATATATATATATATATATATACATATATCTTTTTTTCTAGTTTCAGCTCTGAGCTATGGCCTTGCTGGGGCACTGCCATTTTGCTACACTGTTATTATTGAGTATTGAGAGCCTCCTCTAATATGTGGAATTTGGTGAATAAGGGAGTTTGATGTCGCTACCCTCATTTGCACTGCTTGCCACGGGGTAGGTTCATCTGGGACTCTCAACAGGAAGAGGTCCAGTTTTGATTTGAAAACACTTACATCCACTTTGTGTAGGTCCCACAGGCTCTTTGGGAGAATATTAAAAAGCTGTGGGACCCTGAAACCCAGACTGTTGCAGTAACTAGTCTTGAAGCATGACGGCATTGCTGGGATTTTTGGCACTGAGCAGTGTCAACCTGTTCTGGCATTTGTGTAGATTTTAATGCCAAAATTTGGCACAATTCCTTTCAGGATCTTCCAGATGTATATTACTGCATACCTCTCCCACCTCCACTCCAGGGAGTAGAGTCTTAGCTGTTTCAGCCTTTCCCAGTAGCTGAGCTGTTGCAATGAGACAATCTTCTTTGTGAAGCTTCACTGGATTGTATCAAGGTCCGTTGTTAATTTTACAGTGTTGGGTGACCATAGCTGGGAGCAGTAAATCCAGACAGCTGAAGACAAATGTCCTCAAGAGAACCATCATGGTTACCTTCTGTCTGGTTCTGAACATTCTCAGAATCCATCCAGCCAGTCATCTGCACTATGTCACCATCCTAGTAATGTGCACTTGGAAAGAGGGACCTCTCTCTCTCTCTCTCTCTATATATATATATATATATATATATAGAGAGAGAGAGAGAGAGAGAGAGAGAGACAGACAGAGAGCAGCTGATAACTCAATTGATGTTTTTTCTTTCCTGATTAAACCCATTGGAATTAATGATGGCAGTCAGATTAAGCTTTTAACAATGAAAATTCATTCTAAAATGCTACTGGAGGTGTGAAAATGCAGTTGAATTGCAAAGACAGTTTAGGAGGGAGTTTCAAACAGATCGACCAACGCGACTTCCCATCACTCGAATTAGAGATAAGTTTGAAGCCGATGGAACTGTTCAGAATGTCCATGAGAAGCGTTCTGGAAGACCACGAACATCGACAGCCTCTACAAAGTATAAACGAGTGCTAGAAACGTATTACCTAAGTCCCACAAAATCTGTGCGGCAAACGAGTCATGAGGTAGGTATTTCAAAATCGTCTGTCCAACACATTTTGAAGTGTTGACAATGGAAAAGCTACGTTCCAAGATTAGCCCATGCTATTAATGACAATGATCTAGACTGAAGTGCACAGTATTGCAAGTGGTACTTGGCAAAATGTGTAGAAGATGCACACTTTCCAACAAAGATTGTGTGGAATGATGAGGCCACATTCAAATTAAATGGTTCAATTAACCACCACAATTGCACCTACTGGGGACCCGAGAATCTGCATGTTATGGTGGAACATCATGTTAATTTATCAGGAGTTACAGTGTGGTGTTACTTATCATCAAGATGATTAATTGGACCATTCTGTTTTTGACGCTACTGTGACTGGTCCCATTTAGTTAAACTTGCTGCAACAGTCTGTCATGCCAAGCATTAGAGAAGACATTGAACATGAAGATTTTTCTTTTCAGCAAGATGGGGCACCCCCCACACTACCATTGGGATGTTAGATCCCTCCTTGATGAAATCTTGCCAAACAGGTGGATTGGATGAAGAGATTTCATTGAATATTCTCCGCATTCACCAGACCTCACACTACTAGACTTTTTTTTTATGGGGATACCTAAAAGACAAAGTCTACACCATGAAAGCTGCAACAGTTGCTGATTTGAAAGCAGCCATTGAACAAGAATGCACACAAATACCAAATGAATTGTTTTGTGATGTTTGCGATTCCATTGCTTTCTGTTGTCAGTAGTGCTTGGACCAAAACAGATGTCAGTTTGAAAGCAGGCATTGACAAAACAGTAAAATAATTTGTGTAGATTCTACAAAATTTTGAAAATGAAATGTATTTTAATAAACACCTACTTTACAATTATTT
>NC_142934.1:74091990-74151990 GCF_046866305.1 Octopus bimaculoides | reverse complement strand
GTGTTTGTGTACATGAATGCAGTTTTTGCATATACCATACTCACAGGTAAATGTATATATGATTATCAGTGCATCTGTGTGATACACATTGTGTGTATGTATGTATGTGTATCATCATCATCATCATCATCGTTTAACGTCCGCTTTCCATGCTAGCATGGGTTGGACGATTTGACTGAGGATTGGTGCAACCGGATGGCTACACCAGGCTTCAATCTAATTTGGCAGAGTTTCTACAGCTGGATGCCCTTCCTAACGCCAACCACTCAGAGAGTGTAGTGGGTGCTTTTACGTGTCACCCGCACGAAAGATATATATATATATATACTCTTTTACTCTTTTTTTTGTTTCAGTCATTTGACTGCGGCCATGCTGGAGCACCGCCTTTAGTCTAGCAAATCGACCCCAGGACTTATTCTTTGGAAGCCTAGTACTTATTCTATCAGTCTCTTTTGCCGAACTGCTAAGTTACAGGGACGTAAACACACCATCATCGGTGGTCAACCGATGGTGGGGAGACAAACACATATACATATATATATATACATATATACGACGGGCTTCTTTCAGTTTCGGTCTACCAAATCCACTCACAAGGCTTTGGTCGGCCCAAAGCTATAGTAGAAGACACTTGCCCAAGGTGCTATGCAGTGGGACTGAACCCAGAACCATGTGGTTGGTAAGCGAGCTACTTACCACACAGCCACTCCTGCGCCTATTTATATATATATAATTGATCAGACCAGTAAGGGTCATAGAATCATGAAGGTGCACATGCCATTGACTTTTGAATGTTGTGGTTCATGTATTCACCTGATGAAAATGGTTTTTTCTAATGATGTTATGTCTCCAATAATCAATTAAAATTTCATTGGAAACAGCTGTAGTGAATTGACACATCATCTATGTTGTTATTTATTTATTTATACATACATGCACTCATATATAACTATATATAACAACACACACATATATATATATATATATACTAGAAGCTAAGCCCGGTTTCACCCGGTCTGTTTGGATGATGTGGTTGTAATCGTTTTCGGTTAGGCATAATTTATAACGGCGTTTCTCAACTTTATCATTTTGGGTCCCCTGTTTCGATTGGAGCCTCCAGCTGTATGAAAATTTTGTGACTCCCCCCCCACCTCCCGTCAGAAAACAGCTTCAGGAGTTGTGAAGAAGTAATTTGTATGTAGTCTGTTTCTAAGAGCTGTTGTATTGGACCTCAGTCTAATCATTAAAACATTGATTTACTTATGAACATAGAAAGAAATTACACATTAATCCCTATTTTTGTAAGCAGTTGTATCCATAAAAATTTTATTTGCAGAGAGCAGAAATTGAAAGAAGATATATGAAATAGACATGTGTGTGTGTGTGTGTGTGTGTGTGTGTGTGTGCATGCGTTTGTGTATGTGTTTATGATAGTTGATTTATGGAAAAGATTGTTAAATTTTTGAAATGTAAATATGTGAATGAAAATTAAGTTCAGACCTCTACATGGTAGCTAGACCTGGTAGAAATAGCAGCCAAATCTCCCTCAAAACACCCTACTGTCTTAATCCGACAATTCTGCCTATTATGTACTTTGAATGAGAAACTGTAACTAAAGATTAAGATTATTAACCCCACAAAGAGATGAAAGAAGAGAGACAGCATAGCGAAAGTTTTAGCTGACTGCCATCCTGTACTTCCCTTGTTGATAGCGAAATGGTATATGCCGGCTGTGTGAGCAACTGGTTGTTTTAATGGCAGAACCAACAGGGGAATTCCATTAGAAAAAGTTTTAATCGATTTTCTTGGTAAGTATGGGGGTTAAGAAAAAATACAAACCGCATTCTAATCTATGCATCCGTCTCCACATGTGTGCCATTTTTCACACAAATCCACCCAGCCATTTGGCTGTGAACCTCAAGACAAGAAAGAATAAAACGATCACCCATGTCAAATTTATATTATATATATATATATATATATATATATATATATATATATATACAGGGTATCCAAAGAAATGCATACACAACTTCCTTGAATGATTATAAGGTAAGGGTTTATTAAAATACATTTCATTTTCAAAATTTAATGGAATCAACAAACTAATTTTTTTATGAACACTTTTTTCAAACTGATTACCATTCTGGGCCAGGCACTGCTGATAATGTGAAGCAATGAATCATAAACATCAAAATACATTTTGCTGGGTATTTGTGTGCATTTTTGTTCAATGGATGCCCTCAATTCAGCTGAAGCCAGTTTTGTAGCATAAACATTATCTTACAAGTATCCCTATAAAATAAAGTCTAGTGGTGTGGCCTTGTGAATGAACAAAGTATCCAACTGAACCCCTTCATCCAATCTTCCTGTTTAGCAAAATCTCATCAAGGTAGACCCTTATTACAATAGTAGTGTTATGGTGCCCCATCTTGCTGGAAATAAGACTCCACATATTTGAGGTCCTCTTGAATGCTCAGCATAACAGATTGTTACAGCAGGTTCAAGTAAATGGAATCAGTCACATCATTATCATCATTAAAGTCCATTTTACATGCTGGTATGGGTTGGACAGTTTGACCAGAGCTGACAAGCCAGAGAGCTGCACCAGGTTCCAATCTGATTTGGCATGGTTTCTACAGTTCTTAACTCCAACCACTTTACAGCGTGTGCTGGGTGCTTTTACTATGGCACTACACAAGTGCTTTTATGTGGCACCAGCGCAGAACACTTACAGGCCAATCCTCTTCACCAGGGTCTTTTTGAGCACAGCAAGATGCCAGATATCTTGGTCCTTTGTCATCTCATCTGAAAGGTCCAGCATCCTGAGGTGGTCCTTCAGTACTTCATACCATATCTTTCTCGGTCTCCCTCTTCCACATGTTCCATCTGCTTTGAGAGATCAGCATGTCTTTATGGAGCTGTTGGCATCCATCCACATCACATGACCAAATCAGTGCAGTCTTCTCTCTTGCACACTGCATCTAATCCCTCTTATGCCTAACTTCTCTTTCAATACACTAACAATCTGTCAAACATGTACATTTACATTACACATCCAGTCGAGTGTGCTAGCCTCATACCTCTCTAGCCTTCACGTGTCTTCTGCACTCAGGGTCTATATCTCACTACCATGTAGAATTGCTATGTGTATACATGTATCAAGCAATCTTCCTTTCACTCAGAGAAAGAAACCTTTGGTTGCCAACAGTGGTAAAAGCTCCCTGAATTTCCTCCATCCTATTGTTATTCTAGCCATTATACATTTGAGAGAATCAGTTTCCCCTTCTAATGAGCCACCAGGGTATTTGAGAAAATCAATTTCCCAGTTCTAACAAAAAAGAATGGTTTGATTAGTCCTTTTGTTGATAACCCACACTCTACTGTAACTCCTGGTAAATTAACACGGTGCTAACATAATATATAGATTCTCAGGTTCCCTGTAGCCTCTAGCCTCTGGCAATACGAGGTTCTAGAGAAGACTGACATACATCAGTGAAACTGAGTTCTAGAAGTGTTGAGTTTCACCTACACATAACAATAAAATTTTCATTACCCCAACAAACCAAACATCTCCTCTCCCAAACTGCAAGCATTGTTGTTTTTCCCACCCCTTCTATATAGCCAGGTTCTCACTAGTGACTGCATTCCCGTCCCCACTCCCGCCTTCTTAGCAATATCCTACCACATATATTATGACCCCCCCCCATACCTTGAGTGTATGCCCTAGCACTGGCCACCGTTTATCGCTCTCTTCCTTACTCTACCATCCTATCTATGATCTGATCCCTGTTCCTTGTGAGTATACCCTCGTACTTTGCCACCATCTCTCTCTTGCACTCATACTGTCTTCTACTCTCTCTCTCTCCCTCTGGCTGGGTAACCATGTATCTCCTTTATAGCAGCACATCTGTTTCTGCTTTCATTTTTGATCACTCTCCTTCTCTTGCTCTTCCCTCTGGCTGGGTAACTATGTATCTCCTCTACAGCAGCACACCTATTTCTGTCCTCATTCATGTTAACTCTCTTTGTGGCTGGGTAACCATGTACCTCCTCTACAGCAAGACACCTGTTTCTGTCCCTCTGTCACACTCTAACCTTTCATTATCTGACACAAGATCACTTCCTCGAATGCCCCCTCACCTCTCAAAGATTCTTTGTCTTGCAAGTTATTTGGTGACACTGCCAGTGCTGGTGCCATGTTAAGAGCATCCAGTCCACAGTAAAGTGGTTGGTGTTCGGAAGGGCATCCAGCTGTAAAAACATTGCCAAAACTGACTTCACCTGTGCTTGTGCCATACAAAAAGCACTCAGTCCACTCTGTGGGGTGGTTGGTGTTAGGAAGGACATCCAACCATAAAAATCATACAAAAACAGACACAGAAATCTGGTGCAGTGGCAAGCTCTGGTCAAGCCATCCAACCCATGCCAGCATGGAAGGCGGATATTAAATGGTGATGATATAACATGAACACAAATGGAGAAAATTACATCCTTCAATTGATGATTACACCATATATTACCAATGATCATTTCTATTGTGTCAGTATATTTAGATATTGAGAAAAAGGTACAATATACCAGTCAAACCAATATATTCAAAAATTTATTCTAACACAAGGTAACCCAAAACTGGCTAAAGTGAACTGAGATAATATCTCTAAAACATGAATGCATATAAAAGAACATTAAGAAGAAATATATTCTAGGAAAAGCTAGTTCAGTAATATGCTTAGTAGATTATAAGAAAAGCAATTATAATTAAGGCATTACTTTCAATTTAAATACTTTTCTATACCTATGGGAACATTTCAATGTAAGATGATTCTACAATTTAATAATTCTGTTTGATAAAGTCAACCAAATTCACATAATACTGAATATTTTCTAGATATCCTCTGGAATTTATTAATCCCATTAACCACTTGTTTTATTTATGTATGTATGTATGTATGTATGTGTATATATATATATATATATATATATATATATATATATATATAAACCTTTCATTTTAATACCACATTAAAATATTATCCGTATCATGATCATCATTTAAGGTCCATGGGTCAGACAAATCTGGTGAGGCAGATTTTCTCTACCTAGATGATCTGCCTGTTGCCAACCCCTTCACCAATTATCTTTTTCCAAGCAAGGTAACATTTCCCCATAGTTTGACATGTTTTTCATGAAAGAATGCACACCTGTGAGTCTTTAGCCTGCTCCTTAAGGTCGTTCTCTGTTGCACCAACATAACTTTGTGTGTGTGTGTGTCCTCCCATTGTTGTTGCTGTACAATACCACCTCTGCTTCATAGACCATGGCCTCAGTGTTTCATCAATCATTTACTAGGTACTCACTGCTAACCCTACATGAGCATCCTGCCTCTACATGGAGCTTTGGGGCATTCACTAATATCTTTTTTACACTAAGTACACAGATTCTCAACAGGGGCACAGTATTATGACATCAGCCAGCTAAATATGACAATTAAAAGAGGAAAGAACTCTGTACAAAATAAACTGGACATTGCTGGAACCTAAGCATTTTCCTTTAAGTCATATGGATCGGAGTCAAACTGTTGCTAAAAATATAACCTTCGCCAAATGTGTTGAGTGCCACTTTCTTTCATTAAAAGTAGACATAAATGAGTATATTTACATGAAATACAAATAAATGTGACAGACAAGTGTCCCATTCAGATGGGGAATATATACGCCACGGAAACCAGCCCTATGAGTCTAAGACTTGGGAAGGATCTTTACATGCTTCACAAATAAATGAAAGAAATAAAACAGTCTTAACTTTACAGCTGTTTCAGATGAACCATGATCGGTAAGTCCCATATCAGACGTAGGGAATAAAATTAATTTTAATAGAACCATGAGACAAAATCCCGTTATCCCCGACAATATCTCAACTACTTTTACCATTAAGCATTTATTAACATTGTCTACTCTTTGACAGGATTCCCTTGCTTTATTATCTTTATGAGCAATTTTCTCTCGTTTCTAGATACCATCAACTGATGTCAAATAAGCACTAACTCCACCTTTCTCTCTTTCTTTTTCACTTTATCCCTACCCTCCCATTAAAACTATATATTTGTAAACACTGATCTGTACTATGCTAATAGCCAGAATCTGATGAGAATAACATTTCACCTCGTGTATCAACAAAAATTCATCTTATTCCATGCACCTATGATATTTTGAAACTATTTTAGATGTATATAATATACATGGCTCTGGCAACAAGCATGGTTAAAGTGAAACAGCTGTAAAGTTAAAACTATTACATCATTCCTTTTGTTCATTTATCATTCCATGTAAATATACTCAACACGCCTACTTTTGTTTGTCTAGCCTTTTCACTCCTATATATGAATACATATTTGTTTTTATATCGTATATGTATGTTTTTACAATGCATTTGTATATATGTAGACATTGCCTTCTAATATATATATATATACACACACATATATATATATATATACATACACACACAACTATACAAAGACAAATATGTATTCAGACACTATTACAAATATATAACTATATATATAGGATCATTCAAATTCCTTTACAACTACACATGCATGCTTATCCCTGTGTGTGTGTGTGTGTGTATATATTTATATATATATATATATATATATATACACACACACACACACATACAAGCATGCACATATATATATATATATATATATATATATACACACACACACACACATGCATGCATGTATATATGTATGTCTGTGTATACACACACAGGCTAACATCTCACACATACTCATACATACAGAGCCTGAATTAGTGTTGTTTGACAGCTGCGTATGTGTGTAAATTCTCACCATGTTTTCCACACAAAACAGAATAAATTTAAGTTAAGAAACTCGTTTTTTTGGAGAATTTTAATTATGTAATGGAACTATTATGTCCAACAGGTTTTTGGACATAATAATGAACTAGAAGATTCTCATAACATTAACATAATTCTTGCATTGTTTTTCAGAGATTGTCATCATTTATATATCTTTTCAAGTTTTTTTGCTATTAAATTTAGATTTCTGCTACCCATAATTTGTAGAAAGAAAGTGTTCCTTGCGCTTAATGAAAAAATCCACTACATTGTTGTAGAGCCAGCAAGAAATATCAGCTAAATCACTAGTTCAGTCTTCTAACATTGGATATCATCATCATCATTTAACCTCAATGGCTATTTTTGGAGAAATCATTTCATTTTTAGGTGAATTTTTTTTTTTTATCAGACAAGCTTGCACTCTCATCTAATGTATCCAAGCTTTTAATAGAAGGTTCATACTCATCATCATCTGATCATAATTTGTAAAAACAACACACATAAAAACCAAGTTTTGACATATAAACTCATCTGTGGCTGTTTTTGAAATTATATGTTTTGGACGAGTTTACACGTTGCACTCTGAAAAAGACAAATTGGGTGAAGACAAGTTAACTCGTCTTTGCCAGGTAAGGGATTAATGGCTGTTCTCCATACTGGCATGGGTTGTATGGCTCAAAAGGAGCTGGTAAACTGGAGGGCTGCACCAGGCACCAGTCGTCCGTTTTGGCATGGTTTCTATGGTTGGATGCCCTTCCTGATACCAACCACTTCACAGAATGTTTTTTTCTCGATTATCTGAATATAAGTTGTTTAATAAAGAGAATGAATGGGAGAAAGAGAGCCTGCCGTATGTCGACCCAATAGAGGGACCAGCTATCCGAGTTGATAGTACCAGGGTAGATAAAGCAATTAAGAGTATGAAGACCGGGAAAGCCCCCGGCCCATCAGGAATCACTGCAGAGATGCTCAAAATATCTGGCAGTGTTGGCTATAGCCTAGTCACACGTATTACGAACCAGGTGATACACGAAGGAGTCATACCCAATGACTGGTGTAGCAGCATCATAGTCAACTGCTACAAAGGTAAAGGTGACGCTTTAGATACAAATAATTACAGAGGCATCAAGCTGTTAGATCAGGTTATGAAAGTTACAGAGAGGGTCATAGCCCAACTAATTAGGGAGCGAATCAATTTAGATGAGATGCAGTTTGGGTTCGTGCCAGGTAAAAGCACTACTGATGCCTTATTTCTAGTGAGACAGTTGCAGGAGAAATACCTAGCTAAGGATAAACCTCTGTACCTGGCTTTCGTTGACATGGAGAAAGCCTTTGACAGGGTCCCCCGATCCCTTATCTGGTGGTCAATGAGGAAACTTGGGATAGAAGAATGGTTAGTGAGAGCTGTGCGAGCCATGTACAGAGATGCTGCCAGTAAGGTGAGGGTTGGAAATGAGTACAGCAATGAATTCCGGGTAGAGGTAGGGGTCCACCAAGGTTCCGTCCTCAGCCCCCTATTATTTACCATAGTCCTCCAGGCAATCACAGAGGAGTTCAAGACAGGTTGCCCCTGGGAGCTCCTCTATGCTGATGACCTTGCCCTAATTGCGGAGTCACTATCAGAACTAGAGGAGAAGTTTCAGGTGTGGAAGCAAGGTCTAGAATTGAAGGGCCTTAGAGTCAACTTAGCTAAAACCAAAATCCTAATAAGTAGGAAGGTAGATAAAACACAAACCCCTTCAGGTAGATGGCCCTGCTCAGTATGTAGAAAAGGAGTAGGTAGTAACTCTATAAGATGTACCCGGTGCAAGCTATGGACACATAAGAGGTGCAGCAACATCAAAGGCAGGTTAACTAGCAAGTTAGTTTTTGTTTGTGGCAGATGTTCAGGTGCAATAAAGACTGCAAACAAACAGGAAACAACTTCTATCTCATTCCAGGGTGAAAAACTAGAGGTAGTCGATAGCTTCCGCTATCTGGGCGACCAAGTTAGTAGTGGGGGTGGGTGCGCTGAAAGTGTAGCTGCTAGAATAAGAATAGCCTGGGCAAAGTTTAGAGAGCTCTTACCCCTGCTGGCGACAAAGGGACTCTCACTCAGAGTAAAAGGCAGACTGTATGACGCTTGCGTACGAACAGCCATGCTACATGGCAGTGAAACATGGGCTGTAACTGCTGAGGACATACGTAAGCTCGCAAGGAATGAAGCCAGTATGCTCCGTTGGATGTGTAATGTCAATGTGAATACCCGTCAGAGTGTAAGTATCTTGAGAGAAAAGCTGAACATTAGAAGCATCAGTTGTGGTGTGCAAGAGAGACGATTGCGCTGGTATGGACATGTGGTGAGAATGGATGAGGATAGCTGCGTGAAAAAGTGCCACACCCTAACAGTTGAGGGAACCCGTGGAAGAGGTAGGCCCAGGAAGACCTGGGCTGAGGTGGTGAGGCAAGACCTTCGTACATTGGGCCTCACCGAGGCGATGACTACTGACCGAGACCTTTGGAAATGTGCTGTGCGTGAGAAGACCCGGCAAGCCAAGTAAGATCGTTGCCAGTGCCCCTGGACTGGTTCTTGTGCGGGTGGCACATGAGATGCACCATTTTGAGCGTGGCCGTTGCCAGTACCACCTGACTGGCTCCCGTAGGATTTTCGAGCGAGATCGTTGCCAGTGCCCCTGGACTGGCTTGTGCGGGTGGCACATAAAAGACACCATTTCGAGCGTGGCCGTTTTCGTGCGGGTGACACGTAAAAGCACCCACTACACTCTCTGAGTGGTTGGCGTTAGGAAGGGCATCCAGCTGTAGAAACTCTGCCAAATTAGATTGGAGCCTGGTGTTGCCATCCGGTTTCACCAGTCCTCAGTCAAATCGTCCAACCCATGCTAGCATGGAAAGCGGACGTTAAACGATGATGATGATGATGATGATGACTGCTGGAATATCTGTGACCATAGGTGTGCCGAATCAGACTGATCTTGAAGGATAAATAGTGACAAGTGAACTGTCATAATATGATGGATTCCTTATCTGAATAAAAAATGGTATCAGTACTGGAATATCATTAATCAGAGATCTGCTGAATTAGAGCTGGCCTTGGGATTAAACAGCAACAAGGTGTCACGGTAAGATGGAACATCTTTAATAGAGGTCTGCCAGATCAGAGATATCTTGAGAGTAAACAAGGAAAGTGTAACAGTATGATGGATTTGTTGACTGAATATAAAAAATGGACAGTCATACCTAGAGCATACTTGGTCAGAGCAAACTTGAGGTTAAACAAAAAGGCATTGTCAACTTTGATGGATTTGTTCTCGAAATTAAAGATGAACAGTCACTGCAGAAACATAATTGATCATAGGTCTGCTGAATCAGAACTGAATGAGGAGGATAACAAGGGAAGTATCATAGTATGATGGAACTTATATAAATCATCCTGAGAACATGAACAGCCTTTACAAGCAAACAAGAGATATAGGACTATGATCCATACTTTACCACCAATGATGTTCATTATTTGTGATCAAAACACTTACCTTACAAATGATCCAGTCTACCTTGCTTTAAGTGAGCTTCATGTGGTCACTGAACTAGAGGGAAAAAGCAGCTAAATCTCAACAAAATCACACCCAACTATTATAAATATACATTGGCTAAAAAGATAAGGTGGTCACAACAGGAATTCCTCTAATCAAGGAGTGTTTGATTTGAGTCTACCTTAACCCTTTAGTGTTTAGACCAGCCAAAACTGGCCAAAACTTATTCCCCTTTACTTGTATGAATCAGCCAAATCCAGCTGTATCTGATTCCTCTACAAAGTCACTAAAAGAAAATAAACAAATGACATTATTGAATTCTTGTAACTTTGAAATAATGTGAGATAAAGCCTTCCCTGCCTTTATTCAAGTAAAAATATGATGAAATTTTTGAAACTTCTTGGGTTTTTTTTTTCAATGTTTGATGAGAAGTGTATATCTGTTTTTAATGATATTGCATCAGCAAGTAACAATTCCAACTTCGAAGGTTTTACTCATGATAATGTACAAAATATAAACGAAAACAACAGTGATTTGTCTTCAGATGAATCAAATGGACATTTATGAATCTTCATGAAGAAGATTTTGAGAATGAAAGTGATAAAAATGATATTGAAAACAATACAGCAATATGGCTGAAGATTACTACATCAACCACAAGATCCACTCACAAGAAATTGGTTGACCCAGGGCTATAGAAGACACTTGCCCAAGTGTGCCATACGGTGAAACTGAACCCAAAACCACAGGGGTGCAAAACAATCTTAACCACACATCCCCAACTGCACCTATTAAACTTTGGTCAGCACATCAATCTAGTAAACAATATTTCTATACTTTAATGTATGCTCAACCAGGATAGAGCAGGTTGTATTAATAAATACACAAAAAAGCTAGGTTTCTTTAACCCTTTAGCATTTAAACTGGCTATATCTGGCCAAAATATTCTACTGGTTTTATATTTAAACTGACCAGATCTGGCCTTTCACAGCTACCTTACAACATTATTCTAAAAATAAACAACCATGTCACTGAAATCTCAAATCTACAAGAAAATGCATGACAAATTCAAAATGAATGTGAATAAATAAGTATTATATTTGACAAAGTAATCTGAATGCTAAAGAGTTAAATATAAAATAACAAACAAAAAAATTCCATTTTATTAATAATAAATCAACAACAATAACCAAATAATTAAACACTTTATTCATATATCAACAAAATATATTTTACAAGAGAATGAAGGAGAACTGGTTCCATGTAACAGCTGACTCCTTTCACTTTCAATATCTCCCCATCTGTCATTAAATAACAATCTTCAATCTGTGAGTCTTAAATAAAGTTGGAAGAAATTTCGCTAAAGAGAATTAACAAGTCGAATTTGTCACAACAGTATTCAAACATCCAGTCATTGATGACATCACAAGTGCTAATAATAATTTCATACATTGGGACAAATGATGATGATGATGATGATGACGATGATGATCACTCTCACATATGAGTGTTTAAAGGAGAGGATTTAAAGTTCCAAAAAGCGAAGTGGGAAAGAAAAAGAGAAAACAATTTTTAAGAAAAGAAAGAAAAGAGGCAGCATCTATTTGTGATAGATGCATGAATGTAAAATTAAGTCCAGGTATGGATTTTGCCAGGAAGTCACAATGGGAGACACTGATGTGTCTGTTGACTGCAGGATATAATTCTTTTATTGTTCTTTTTTTTCAACTCAAATTGTTTTGATGCATTGCATAATAATAATAATAATAATAATCCATTCTACTAAAGGCACAAGGCCTGAAATTTTGTGGGAGGCAACTAGTCGATTGTATCGACCCTAATACTCAACTGGTACTTAATTTATCGACCCCAATAAAGATGAAAGCTAAGTCAACCTCAGCAGAATTTGAACTCGGAATATAAAGACTGACAAGATGCTACTAAGCATTTTGCTAGATATGCTAACAATTCTGTCAGCTCGCTGCCTTATAATAAAAAAAAAATATAATAATTCCTTATAATTTTGATACAAAGCCAGGAATTTTAGAGGTAACTAGTCAATCACATTGACTCCTACCCTACCCAGTACTTGACTGGTGGGATATGAACTCAGACTGTAAAGAATCTGAGAGCTATAGCCACTGGTGATACCCCAGAATGTCTACAGCCTTTGGGCTGAAATCCATAAAAGAATAAATACCACAAAGTAGTTTTCTGATGCTCTAACAATTCTGTCAGCTCACTGCCTTGAAATAACAGCTCCTGATTCAGGCACAAAACCAGCAATTTTAAGGGGTGAGAGTCAGTTGGTTTCATCAACCTCAGTACTTGATGATTGGTTCTTTATTAAACCTAAAGGCATGAAAGCAAAGTTAACCAACCTCAGTAGGATTTGGCCTCAAAATGTTAAGAGCTAGAACAAATATCACAACCCATGAGCATTTAAACCAGCTCAAAATTTTTTTTATCTGTTTTATGTTCAAACTGATCAGATCTGGCATCTCACACCTACTTAGCAATGTCATTCAAAGCATAAACAATCACATCATTGGAATCTTGAAGCTATGAGATAATGCATGATTAATTCAAATCAATGTAAATGAATAAACATTTGACAGAATAATCTGAATGCTTAAGGGTTAATGCATTTTTTTCCACTAACAACTCTGCCAGCCTATCATCCTCAATGGGTTCTAATACAGGTACAAGACCTGAAACTGACCTCTAGACTTGACTAGTAGATTAATTTATTGATCTCACAAGAATGAGAGACAAAGTTGATTAGAACTCAGAATGTAAAAAGCTGGGGCAATTTTATGAGCCCAATGCTCTGATTCTGATAGAAGCCAGAAATTTAGGGAGAAAGAATTAATTAAAGTGCATCCCCACACCCAGTTCTTCATTGGCCCTTTATTGTATGAACCATAAACAGAAAATGGATGGGAAGAATTGTGAGTATGGTGGAAAAATATCTTGTGGTATTTGTTCTGAGTTCAAATTCCATTCAGATCAACTTTGTTTTACATTTCTCCAGAGTTAATAAAACTAAGTACCAGTCAAGTCCTGGGATCGAAGGAATCAACTAGTCTCCTTCCTTCAAAATTCTGGACCTTGAATCACAATTAGAAACCATTATGTGAGCATTGAAGAATAATAAAATAAAAACAATAAATATTCTTGTGTATAACATTTCTATAGAGTAAGTTAATCTGAAGTTCATCACAGCAACAAAAATAGGACTGTGTCTCTCCCGTTTTCTCTCTCTCTCTCTCTCTCTCTACACACACACATATACATAGATATACATACATACATATATAAATACATAGACATAAATGTATACATACATAAATATGTAAACATACATAAGCATGTATACATACATAAACATATATACATACATACATAAATAAATACAAACATTACCTATTTGTGCAGTAAGAGCTTAACATTTCTAACAAGGAACCCACTTTTAAAAATATCAGTGACCATGTTTCTCATTTAGAAAATGCGTGGGAAAAAAATTCAATTCCATCAGTAACTCATAAAAGAATAGTAAGGAATGTAACAAAATTGAACTGGAATCAGTCAATATTAGGCAGTCACCAGTGTCACCATGTTCTTCCACCACAGAAACTTCAACTAGTTTGAGTTCCTCAGAATATGAACCCAGTTCCAGTCTTGTACAAAGAATAGAAATTAAAGAGAAACAAAAAGTATCAGTCGAATGCCTGGCAGTAATATCTGACAAAATGATAGTGATGGCAGATAGTGATGTCAAAGTGAGAGTTGGCAAAGCTGCAGCAGTTTTCAGAAAGATGGGGAAAATCTGGACAAGTAAAAGCATTGATTTGAAAATAAAACTGCGTCTATACAGCACCATCGTGTTACCAACAGCACTGTATGCCAGTGAAACTTGGAAAGTAACATCAACAATATCCAAGAAACTGGATGTATTCCATCAGAGATGCTTGCTGAAAATATTACCAATACATCATGTTTTATCTTACCAATACATTTGGTAGATATCATTATATGAACACATATATACAGTCTCTCGTATTATAGAGACAGCTATTTAACCGTTGCCAATGGAGTTTTTTAACATCAACGCATCCATGAAGGACATCTCTATTCCACCAAAGACATCATGTTTTATCTTACCAATACATTTGGTAGATATCATTATATGAACACATATATACAGTCTCTCATATTATAGTAGAGATAGCTATTTAACCGTTGCCAATGGAGTTTTTTAACATCAACGCATCCATGAAAGACATCCCTATTCCACCAAGAAAGATTTATATTAAGCAGCTTATCCAGAAAACTCATTCGTTTATAAATAGAGTTAGATGGAATGATAAGAAAGAACAACCTACTAACATGTCTGAGGATGAATTAAGATTCAAGAAATTGTTTAAATCCAGAAAAAATCCACCGTATAATCACAAATTAGATAAATTTGAGGAAGAAATTTGGTTGGTAGTCAGGAATATTAAATTTAAAAAATCGTCGAACAGGAACCAACATTTAAGATATCTAAATACAATTATTGATCATGGAGAAATTTTGTATGTAGATCAAGCCTTAAAGATTATAAATATTTTTCGTGTTTACTTTTACCCTGAGGATGTGTAAGGAAATTTATTTAACTTGAATTATGAGTTGAATTTGACCTAAAACAGAAATGTTTACATTGGTAATAAACTTTAATATATATGGATATTAGCGTCAAAGTTCTTATTTAAATTTATATATATATATATATATATATATATATATATGAATCTGGCAGGTATGAAGTGGATTCAATCCACTATGCCACAAATTTGAATTAACACTGCGTCAGAACTTTTCCCGCGGTGGAACAACGGATTTGATCTGACAGCAGTTAGATATGTCCCAGACGCCTTTAGCTAGGCCGAAGCGGTGTCTCCACCACTTTCAACTGAACTTCACAAGGACCATTTATATCGCATTAATTCAATTTTCTGTTTCTCATATTAAATTAAAATTAATCTGCTTACATTCAATCAGACTCAATGAACTGAACATTTTATTCATGAACTGAACATTTTAATCATGAACAGAACACTTATGCATCACCTGAACATTTATTCATAACCTGAATTTTTTGTCTGCATGCCTTCTCAATTTGATTCATATTTTGCATGTACTTTTTTTTTTCTCGTTCACTTTGAAAATGTATTGTTGCATACACACCCGCATGCACCTTTTCCTCAGTGCCTGGCCTGGCTCACACATCTGCACACATGATTCATACACAAATGCTAACTCTGTCACATTCTTGCACCACACATACCTTTCTCGCTTGTTTTCCATGCTCAATACGCCCTTGTAGACACAACTCATTCCTGTAAGACCCTAGGCTGGTCACGCATACATAGAGAAAGTTGTTTGTCTCTTACAACGTGCCAGCATGCCACACTTTTATTCCTGCACGATCGAGGCTTATAATACCTCATGCACCGGCTGGCAAAATTTCTCAACCATTCCAGGGCATTTATCATGCATTTCTTTGTCTCCTTTGTTCGTTCGCTTCCCTCCCAGGAATCTTACTGGCGAGGAGAGTGATATAGGAATCTGGCAGGTGTGAAGTGGATTCGATCCACTATGCCACAAATTTGAATTAACACTGTGTCAGAACTTTTCCCGCGGTGAAACAACGGTTTTGATCTGACAGCAGTTAGATATGTCCCAGACGCCTTTAGCTAGGCCGAAGCGGTGTCTCCACCACTTGACCCTTTCTGACCTCTTTTACTCCATCTAGAATAGAGATAAATAAGCCAGCCAGCTAAATCCTTTGCACTCACTACCCTTCTTGGTAGCTATAAAAACAGGAGACCTCCAAGCAAACTTCCTCTTTCCTCTTTTTAGTCACCCGTCGGTGACGACTCATGGAGAACGAAGCCTGGCTGACCAGCTACAACCTTGGCCAGAGGGAGAAATGAAATTTTACTGTCAGCCACTGTGAGACAACGTCGCACACATCATAACTAATACGAGCTCGCATCCTTTTCTCTTTAACACTACCATTTCTCTCTCTATATAAATACTACTATGGAAAAGTGTACATACAGATACAGGCCAAAATTCTTTACCTTGCATGCCTTACATACAAACTGTTATACTATTACACTAACCTACCCGTCGTGGTATGACCGCATAAAGTAACGGTAAATAAATTTTTCTATAAAAATGTTGATCATCTTCATCGTTCATCTTATAACTAGAACAATTGGTAAATAATACTTATCGTTACAATGGGTGACACATCGACTACACAACCCAAAAACACCAACCGTTACATATATATATATTATAGGTTTCCCGTTTCCAGGGATTATTTTGTGTAGAATTAAATTCAACCGAGTATGTCAGTCGAATTAATTCAAAATATGAGTGAGCCCGTGAAGAAGTTTGTGGCAGTCGCCGCTGTTGCTACTGAAGACATAGTCTTGCAAGCAGATAAGTTCACTGAGCTTTTTGAAAGGATGAAAGAGGAGGGTGAGGATATTAAGATATCCTCCTCCACAAGCATTGAAAACTTAAAAAGGACAGTAGTTTTTAAAACATACTGTCCTACGTCTAAGAAGTTTAAACACTTCGACAATAGTGTAATAGAAAAATGTCTGGCCCCCATATGGAAAGACATAAAATACATATCGATGGGCCAGACATATGGCTCAGTAGAGGCCAGATTTGGGACAATCCAAGAAGCCCAAAAGCATTCGGTGAGTCCACTAAAAACAAACGAGGTGGTGCTTCTCCCAACATACATGGGGAGGAGAACGGCTCAAGTGAAGGTGACACAAGTACCACCAGAAATCGAGGCAAGGGAGGTGATGGCTGCTCTGTTGTATAACAGAACAGACAAAATCACCTTCCTGCAGATTACATGCTCTGCCCCACAAAATTGGCTCGGGCAGGAGAACATTGAAAATCTTCCCGAAAGAGTGCTTGTGGGTGAGGATGTTGTCCTCAAAATCCATGTGGAGGGCAAAAAGCCCATGTGTTACGAATGTGGCAATAATGGCAACATTCGTGTAGAATGTGAAGAGTGGAAAAAGAAAATGAGTGCACAGACATCAGGTCCTTCATCAAAAAAAGACCCCGAACCCGCATACACATCAGCCCCCACTCCACCATCTGTGATGCCCAAGCACAACAAAACTGAAAAACCCCAAGCCATGCACACACTGGTCCCATCAAAGATAAACACACCCACCCCCTCTGAAGTGACATAAGAACTTGTAACTCCCCCAAATGACGTCATGAAGACGGTCGACGGGGAGCAACTCCGAATAGGAAAACTAGTAATATATTAATTATATTTTTCTATTTAATCGCTAAATAGCAGCTACTACACCCTTTATGTTTGTCTGTCCTTGTTCGTCCTCTCTTTGTGTTTTTGGTGAGTGGAACGCTTTGTTCAAAATTAGACTGTTGTTGTTGAAATTATTGTTAACATGTCGAACATTTTCAAATTGTCAAAAATTGTTAAATTGCTGAACTGTTAACATTATTTGTGCCTTTCCCCAGCGACGGGAGAAAGGAATTTGTCTGTGTAAAGCCATTTTGGCATCATTATGTGCTAAAAATTGAACATTCTAAAGCCGTTGTAGGCTTATCGTTGCGCCCCACCCCCCCAGCGGGGGTGGGATCTGAACTGATATTTGTTTTTGAACTCGTAGCCTTGTTAAGAGGAAGTAACACGATATAGGTTTCCCATCTTTAATGTGTTCTGTGCTGTGGGAGCCGTTGTAGGCTTATTATCTGAACTATATTCCTCATTAAGAGGAGGGGGGGGAGGGAACAGATCATAGGTTTCCCGTTTTCAAAAAATAAGCTTGTGGTATTTGAACTATTATCCTCATTAAGAGGGAAAAAAAACAGATTATAGGTTTCCAGTTTTAGAAAAAGTGAGCGCATTACAGGCTCTACTACTACTACTACTACTACACACCCCACCCCTGCAGGGGGTAGGATTTGAACTGGTATCTTCTCTAAGAGGAAAAAAAACATAGGTTTCCCGTTTTTAGGGAAAAGAACTGGAAATTTTTGTGTAAGAATTAATTTCGACCGAGTATGTTGGTTGAAATAATTCATCAAGCAAAACCGCTGGATGAGCCAGCAAAAAAGTTTTTGACAGTATATATATGTATATATATGTGTATGTCTGTGTTTATCCCACCCAACATCGCTTGACAACTGATGCTGGTGTGTTTATGTCCCCCGTAACTTAGCAGTTCGGCAAAAATAACACAAAATAACACTAGGTCAAGAAACACTCCACATACAAGAAATTTCAAACAAAAATATGCCACATATAGAAATGTTACATACATCACTAACCAAAACACCCATAGAGACCATCATACACATAACAATCTAAGGCAACAGTACCACCACTCCCCTGGACCAATACTATACAACCCCACAGCCAGCTCATACAAACAAAACTGCAACCAACATTTTTTAGCCCCAGACCAGAGACACCAGGACATGGGTTGGAACCTGGTGATCAGGAAAAACCAAAGATAATTAACCTCTCAACTAAACCTCTTTCAAGCACAAAGATAGACATCCTCTCAAAAGGGTTAAAATTCACCCCAACACCACGCAGAGCCAACCAAAATGAAGTGAAGGATAGTATAATAGAATTCCATAGAAAATTAAGACCCCTCCTCCTCCTCCTCATCATCATCGTTTAACGTCCGCTTTCCATGCTAGCATGGGTTGGACGATTTGACTGAGGACTGGTGAAACCAGATGGCTACACCACAGAAGCATTAACCAATTACAATACTGAAAATGACTCGCTAGTCAAAAACAAAAGTGAACACATCCTCCACAAAGGAAGAAATATAAATCTTGATGAATTCTGCAACCACATTGAGAACTTTCCTTACCACACCAGCATCAACAGAAAATTACCTCAAACCTCAGCACTACACAATGGAAGGAACTAACAGAACTTCAAAATAATGAAGATATAACAATTAAGGAAGCAGATAAAGGAAGTGCGGTGGTAGTAATGGAAACATTATACTATAGAAACCTAGTAATCTCCATGCTTAATGAAAGTCAACATTACGAAAAAATCACAAACTACACCCCGCAAGAAATAATGAAAACCCTATCCTGACTAATTTAAACCCATGGAAAAGAAATGACAACCAAAGAACTCGACTATTTAACAAACTTTAAATGCAAACTTAGCCTATTCTACGGCTTACCAAAAGCTCACAAAAGCCAGATTATAAATGAACCCATAAAAAGATCACCACAGATGTACATACATACACCAAACCCAAGAGACCTAAACTTTCAACCCATTATAGCTGGCCCAGCTTCTGAAACACACAGACTAAGTCTATTTCTGAACATCATACTGAAACCCTTCCTTAAACACATTAACAGTTATATCAGAGATAACTTGGACATGTTAAATCAACTCCCAAAACAGTCAAGGGAAAAACATTCATGGTTTCCATTTGATATGACTAACTTATATATTAGGAAACCTCATAATTATGGACAAGAAGCAATTCAGTTCTGTGTGGCCCAATATCCGGAAGAAATACTGGATAGGACTAGCAAAGAGTTCACAATTGAATCAATTGAATTCATCCTATGAAACAACAATTTCATGTTTGATAACACTTTTTATTAACAAAAATCCAGAATTGCCATGGGCACTTGGGCAGCCCAAGTCATTGCAAACCTAACAATGGGCTATCTGGAAATAAGAATATACCAGGAATTTTTATCTACCTTTGGAAATCCTCTTTCTCAATACATACAAGATTCCTGGACAACTGTTTCATCCTCTCGAATGAAAACAAAAACTCCTGGAATTCAAAAATAATATTTAATTCATGCCACCTAAGACACACCAAAACAAACATCCCCTTCAACCTTGCAAGAAGGATATGCACCAGAGCATCAGAAAAAATACCTTAGCTTTAAACTGTAAGAACCCAAAAACACCCTCAATGACAGACACTACCCAGTTCAACTCATAGAGGATGGAATCAGTGCAACACAAATCAACATTAAAAAACCTTAAGAAAAGTTCAACACAGCAACACACCTTCCCTGAAAATATTGCGATACATATCCACTTACAACCCCAGAAACAAAGAAGCCTTCACCATCATCACTCAAAATCTATCAAAGTTACATAAGGACCCCAAATTGAAGGCAATTTTACACACACATAAGATCATTAAAAGCCATAAACAACCAAAGTCATTAAAAAAGATCCTCACAAAGGCAAAATTATTTTCTAAAAAAGCAGGTGCTAAAATGAAAAAATGTGGTTGACCAAATTGTGCAACATGTCCCAACCTTCTAGAGGGATCAGAATTCCTTTTTAAAGAGGGACAAAAGTTCAAAATCAAATCTGATTTTACTTGTGCCTCGGAAAACCTGATTTATGTTAGATGCTTGGGCTGCCACCAAACCTACATAGTGTCCACAGGTTTATCACTCAGACGAAGATGCACTCTGCACCGACAGCAGATTGCATTCCCAGAAGACAGAATGATACTCCTTTAGTGAACACATTGACAGATGCGCAAAACAACTACTACCACAATTTGTAATCTTTCCATTTTATCAATGTGCTATTGGAACACCAACACATGTTAGATTAAACAAGGAAACCTACTTCATTGAAAAATATAAGCCAAAACTTAACCATTTCTAACATTTTTAAATGAGGAAACTGACCTCATTGAAAATATAAACCAAAATTTAGCCATTTCTAACATTTCATTCTATCAAAACCAACTCACATTAAATTAACAAAACCTAACAATTCCTAACATTTTTGATTATCTCCCTTATACCGAAAAGATCGCTGATTACCTTCCCCTGTTTCGAACTCTTCTACATCACACTATAGCGAGTAGATAACACCACATCAGTAAAGAAATTTGAGAAATTTGAAAAAAAATGCAAATCCAATTATTTCTCCAAAAACAATGCCACTATTTACAAAATTTTATATCATTTCCATAACATGACAATTTTAATATATTTTTTGACAATATAACACAAATCTTCATAGTTATTTCATTCGATATTGTTTTTTATACATCTGTAAAAACTAACATTTCCCTTCTCCAAGCTTAGATTCGAAACCGAATCTAAGAATTCTCCCTCGTCGGATTTACTGTGAGCAACAGGCGCGAAATCAGGTTTTCTTTGTCCTGTCAAAAAAATGATGGATAGCCTCCCCTCAACCTTATAACCTCAGAGATGTCAAGCGAAGTTCACTGGACAGCGACTGACCTACTTAGGTACTAAACCTGCTGCAGCATGTCCATCCTTCTAGCTGCCCCTGATTTTTATAGATAGGAGAATTTAGCAGGGAGGACAGAGAGAGAGAGGGAGACCATGATTCGCCACAGACTGACCCAGTGCTCCGCGATTATCACACAGAGATTTGCCGTGCCACGCTAATGAGAGAGAGAACTACCAAAAGATGAAAGAACAAACACACACAAAAACATATTTAGTCTTCGGATACATCAACTCCACAGATGTACCCTGGTTTCATTTTTCCTAGCAACACAAAGTAAGTTGCTAAAATTTAATGTAGTGGTGAAGAATATTTACTAACACCAGAGTTCATGCAGCAAATAAAATATGTTATAGTTGAACATAGTTTTCACTTTGTTTATTCACAGGCAAACACATGCCTATCGCACCGACACAATAACACAAACATACAACATTACTCCACCACATTTTGGTGACTCCACTACATTTTGGTGACCCCGTCACAGAATTCCGACCTTCCCTGGAACCAGCTTCAACCGAAGAATAACAGCCTGCACATCATCTGTCAACGAAACAACTAGGAAAGTCTAAGAACACAATGACTTTTCCAGAACCGAATCCAGCGGCGAATACATCACCTACCGACATGACATTTGAAGCGGCGATTACGTGGAGAATTCCCCCATTCTGGACGCACGACCCTGTATTATGGTTTCACCACATAGAAGCCCAGTTTTCTTCTCACCGAGTACTGAGCGATGCATCTCGACTGTCGCATGTAATCGGTTCTCTATCACTAGAGATCATGAACGTCGTCCGCGATCTCATTATGGCACCACACGGTTCTGTGTCATACGACACCTTCAAAACGACACTCATTAACAGAACTTCAGAGTCCCAACGAAAGAGGCTTCACCAACTTCCGACATCGGAAAAATTGAGCGATAGAACGCCTTCCCAGTTTCTACGCAGAATAAAGCAGCTTCTTGGAGATGAGAGCCTCCGCAACAAAGTTTTCAAGCAGCTTTTTCTCCAGCGTCTGCTCTCCAACACACAGGTCGTTCTCGCTTCCACACGAGAATCCACATCCATTGAGGAACTGGCAGAGCTAGCAGACAAAATAGCCGAGGTACCACATAGGTTTTCCACAGTATCGACAGTGACGCCAACCGCTCCGACTACCAATCCTTTCCTTTCGCCGATCAGTTCTTCTGAAATTGCGGACTTGCGTTCATTAATGACGCAGCAAGCTGCACAAATACAGACCCTCACAACACAAATACAGGCCTTATCGCTTGGTAACCAGTGCCGAAGCAGCAGTCGATCGCGTCGATCTAGTAGCCAGTCCCACAGTCCCAGTGCTAGTCGCAACTCACACGACACGTGCTGGTACCACCGAAAGTTCGGAACACTGGCACAGAAATGTACCACCCCATGCTCATTCGCATCACCCAGTTCGGGAAACGGTACAGCCAGGAATTGACTGCGACGGAAGCTCCTGGTTTGCACCCAGAAAGTCGCCTGTTTTTCGTTTGCGATCGGGTAACAGGTACACGTTTCCTGGTTGACACCAGCGTGGAAGTCAGCGTAGTCCCTGTTTCCAGCATTTCAGGAAAACGAAAGGAGACACCAGTCTGTCTTCAGGCAGTTAACCACTCGCCGATCCAAACCTACGGTGAACAGTCCCTAACGCTGAACTTGGGACTACACCGCACCTTCCAGCGGTTATTTGTCATCGCCAAACTGCCGACCCCTATCTTAGGAGCCGATTTCCTGTATCATTTCGGTCTCCTAGTAGACATGCAAAATAGATGACTTGTCGACAGCACCACACAGCTTACTGTGCGCGGTGTAGCCGCTCATGTGGCCACGGTCAGCCCAACCATATTGCTTTCAACAACGACTCGTTATAGTACCATCCTGAAACAGTATACGGACATCGCCAGGCCAGTATTCCATAACCAGCCGATCAAGCATGACATCACCCACCACATCAAGACCAGCGGTCCACCTGTTGCTGCACGACCCAGAAGGTTACCACCTGATCACCTCAAAGCCATCAAACGGGAACTCCAGCACATGCTCGACCTTGGAATCATCCGCCCGTCCAGCAACAACTGGTCCTCGCTGATACACTGCGTCCCAAAAAAAATCATCAACCGATTGGCGGGTTTGCGGTGATTATTGGTCGCTAAACAAAAGTACGGTCAGTGATGCTTATCCAGTCCCTTATCTGCAGGATTTTTCTAGCTCGCTGCACGGAGCTCGCATTTTTTCCAAGATTGACCTTGTGCGAGCGTACAATCAAATACGATAGAACCTGCGGACATCCCAAAAACAGCAGTCACGACACCTTTCGGAATGTTTGAATTCCTGCGTATGCCTTTCTGTTTACCTAACGCAGCACAAACATTCCAAAGGTTTATCGACATGGTCACCAGAGGTTTGCCTTTCGTCTATGCCTACATAGACAATATACTGGTGGCCAGTAACTCGGAAGAAGAGCATGACCAACACCTGCACCTGCTATTCGAACGCCTGCGCAAATATGGCATTGTTATTAATCCCAGCAAGTGTTCCTTCGGAGTTGTTTCCCTTCATTTTCTCGGGCACATCATCGATAAGGACGGTATTCGTCCCCTTCCTGAGAAAGTACAGGCCATCGTGGAATTTTCGCCACCCACATCTCTCCGCAAATTAAGGGAGTTCCTCGGTCTCGTAAATTTTTATCAGAGATTTTTACCTCACCTTGCCGAGATAGCGCAACCGCTCACGGATTTGCTATATCAGCGAACTTGCAGAAACATCGAAATTGCACTGGATGAAGATCAACTCACCTCTTTCGCTGCCCTGAAAAAAGCGTTATCCAACGCTACTATGTTGGTGTATCCGAAACCAGATGCCCCGCTGTGTTTACTCGTCGATGCATCCGATTCCGGAATAGGAGGCGTCCTACAGCAGCTTGTTGATGGCATATGGCAACCGTTGTCTTTCTTTTCTATGCGGTTAAAACCCGCCGAAACGAAATACAGTACCTTCAGTCGGGAATTATTGGCAGCATACCTGGCCGTTAAGCATTTCTGACACAGGCTAGAGGGTACCAATTTTGCCATATACACCAATCACAAACCACTGGCATATGCATTTAACACCAAGCCTGATCGCCACTCGCCGAGAGAAATTCGCCACCTCAACTTCATATCACAGTATACGACGGATATTCGCCACATCAAAGGGACGACTAACTTAGCAGCTGATGCTCTTTCAGTGTTGTCAATAGATTTAAACCAGTTTAGTGCTTCTTCGGTATTGTTCCATAACTTTAAGGATAATTTAGGAATTATTAGAGGTAAAATCCTGTCTAGTATAAGTTTACTGAGTCTGCCAATGTCAGACCTAGATGGGCAAATGAGTCTCACAGATGGGTTATCTTGGAAGTTCTTCTTATGGTCTTTTAAATTAATCCTAGGTTCAGCTGGAACCAGTGGTTCAGTCCTATCTATTAGGTCGTAGTCCTGCATAATTTTCTTGATTTTTAAATTAATCTCAGATAGATTTCTTTTAGAGGTTATTTTGTATTTGGAGTTACGTTCCTTCATGATCAGTTCTTTTATAAGTAGTATAATCCAGCCTGTACAAATTTCCAGTTTAGTCAGCAGGGACTAGAATACCTTGTTAGTTCTGTATTGACTTGATGAATTCCTTAAGCTTTCTTAAATGAAAATTTTTCCTAAGTGGATGCTCCTTGTATTTCACATTAGCTATAAGATCAAAAAGATCTTTTTCGAAATTTTCTAGTAGTGGGTTAGGAGGTGGATTTTTTCTACTCTTAAAAATCTTCTTAAAGTAGTTCCTATCTTGTGTTTCAGTTGATGGGTTTTTCATTTTGTTATCATGGTGGTAGGCAATCCACCTCATCCTTTTAATAAAGTCATTAGTTCTGTGGATTAATAGCCACATATAAGTATCCTTACTATGTAAGGGGATGTCTTTCAGAGAAAATTCTACATTAACCTTTTCCATCCTGTTGAACAAGTACCAGAAAAACACACTCAGGTTCGAGAGGTAAGTTCAGTAGAGGGTTTAGATTTAGATTCAAGATTGAATATGGTACTTATGTGTAGGCACCAGAATATCGTATGGTATGGTATTATACAAAAACCATTCCAAAAGGATAGGTGATCAAAAAATCTAAATAAGCAACATGGATTTCAAAGATGATTGCAGTACGCATGTTTCATGCTATTCCATTTATTTAAGTAATGCGAGCATTACATTAAATGCAATATGAAGAGCAATCTTCAGCTGCACGAAAATGCAGAAAATTACAGTAGAATAGGCATATTATAATTGTGGCAACATTTCAAATCCAAGTGGGAGAAAGAATACATAAAAATCCAAGTGGGAGGAAGACGAGTCTATCAGGCTAGTAACTGATTCTAGACAAAAGTTCTAACTGTCTCTGATTTTATTGTCTCTTATCTAGTGGTGATAGCATAAGGGACAATTGCTTCTAAGGAAAGGGAAGGTGTAAGCAGTATGCATTGACATGGCTATAAATGTATTAGATTATAAAGGTCAGAGTAGTACCAGGTCATTTTACTACTATCAAAATGTTGAGGAATTAAAACCCTAGGTATATGGGTCAAATAGGTTTTTTTCTTTTAGTCTGAATAGAGTATCAGTATAGTTATACAGATAACAATATTAGTTTAACCAATATTTTCACAATAAGAGGTATGTTAATAAAATAAATAAAATGAGATGTAATTATTTTATACAAAAATCCTGAAATAATGTCAGTATTGAATTCAGGGGCTATAGAAAGGGTGTAAAGTTTAAGGATATTAAGTATATTGGGTTCATGAAAACTATTTTGAAGTATCTTAAAAAAATTATAGCTGAAAATAAAATAATGATATTATTTAGGAGACACATAGGTAAGCTTTATTTTTATAATGTGAATAAAAATTATTATCGGATTTATATTAGTTTATAATAATGTGTTTACTAAGGTTTAAGGGACTGAAAAAAGAAAAAGATGTTAGGAAATAACAAGGATATTTAATACAGGAACCTGATGATTGGTTAAGAGTTTCATTATTCATGAATTTGTTTCAAGGTTAACTTGGGCTAATTGAAGAATATTAATTGAATAAAGATTCGATTAATTTAGGGCATAAGGATTATAGTTATTTAAGTTAAAAATACAAAATAAAACAAGACAACTAATGCTGTAATAACAGCAACAATAAAGATACTTTTAAAGTCAAGCATTAAATAAAGTAAAAAACTTACGAGAATTTCCTATTCTTATAAGCTATATAGGGTTAAGATACATATTGAGAAACTAACAGCAATAGCAGAAGTGGGGTGAAAAAATCTTCCATGGAGTAAAGTTGAAATCATATTTATCACAAGTAGATTAAATGTTAAGGTGAGAGATCAGGAATATATGTTATAAAGGTTCAATTTCCAATTTTAAAATATGTGCTAATTGATAGTCCTAGATGACTATGGTAGAAGTTAAAGTACTATAATTTGATAACTTTAGCTACTTTATAAAAAACTTTTTTTTTTTAAATTTAAAAGTGCGAGTAGAGCAGTGTACACATGATACCCTAAGGTCTAATCTATTACTGATTAGATTAGGATTTATAAACCTTTATAATCTAATACATTTATAGCCATGTCAATGCAAACTGCTTACACCTTCCCTTTCCTTAGAAGTAATTGTCCCTTATGCTATCACCACTAGATAAGAGACAATAAAATCAGAGACAGAACTTTTGTCTAGAATCAATTACTAGCCTGATAGACTCGGCTATGTCAAGATGGATTTATGTATTCTTCCTCCCACTTGGATTTTTATGTATTCTTTCTCCCACTTGGATTTGAAATGTTGCCACAATTATAACATGTCTATTCTACTGTAATTTTCTGCATTTTCGTGCAGCTGAAGATTGCTCTTCATAATGTAATTAATGTAATGCTCGCATTACTTAAATAAATGGAGTAGCATGAAACGTGCGTACTGCAATCATCTTTGAAATCCGTGTTGCTTATTTTGATCACCTATCCTTTTGGAATGGTTTTTGTATAATACCATACCATACGATATTCTGGTGCCTACACATAAGTACCATATTCAATCTTGAATCTAAATCTAAACCCTATATATATATATATATATATATATATATTTGAATGTTGTTTTCACTGTCCATTTTTTCCTGTCTTGGTTTGTGTTTGCCACCTTGGAATCCTCTGTGTAGTTGGTTGATCCACTACTCAGGAAGAGACTATTCTAGAGTACGTCCTGTCTGGTCTTCGAAACGTCTAGATAGAATAGAGACAGCTGATGAAGGGATATTCCAAGGGGCTTTCCGTTTTCCTATGTGTTCGTTCCGTTGTCTGTAGTTTATTGTTCTAACGTCCTGTACCCTGATATGCATGTATATACACATGTAGATGTAAGTATGTACATATATGTGTGTATACATGTATATATATTCTTTGTATTATTACATTATTGAACGCACACGTCCTATTTTACAAGTAAGTCTACTATTATTCTGACGTGACTATCTTTCTATCTATCTATCTGTCTATCTATCTATCTATCTATTTATCTATCTGTCTTCCTCCATCTTTCTATCTATACCTCTGTCCTGGCCTCTACTTCACTGCTATACCCTTCTGTCCCTTCCTCCTTGTTCCACTTCCTCCCTCCACCATCCTCTCTATCTATTTATCTATCTGTCTTCCTCTATCTTCCTATCTACCCTTCTGTCCTGGCCTCTACTTCACTGCTTCTGTCCCTTCCTCCTTGTTCCATTTCCTCCCTCCACCATCCTCTCTGCTCTCGTGTGACCTGTGGTCAGCTTTCTTTTCACTCCAGCCGCTGTGAAGGCAAGACGAACTACTAGCGTTCTACCTCAGATTTGCGTTTGGCCGTACGGCTTTTGAATGTTGTTTTCACTGTCCATTTTTTCCTGTCTTGGTTTGTGTTTGCCACCTTGGAATCCTCTGTGTAGTTGGTTGATCCACTACTCAGGAAGAGACTATTCTAGAGTATGTCCTGTCTGGTCTTCGAAACGTCTAGATAGAATAGAGACAGCTGATGAAGGGATATTCCAAGGGGCTTTCCGTTTTCCTATGTGTTCGTTCCGTTGTCTGTAGTTTATTGTTCTAACGTCCTGTACCCTGATATGCATGTATATACACATGTAGATGTAAGTATGTACATATATGTGTGTATACATGTATATATATTCTTTGTATTATTATATATATATATATATATATATAAGTTGTAGATAGTCTAGTATGCGTTTATACTGTTGCAATTTTATTTTATTTTTAATGCAGCGTATATTTTATTTTATTTGATTTTAATGTTAATTCGAATATAATTAATTATTTACAATATGTATTTTGAGCCCATTTTTCTATTTATGGTTTTCTTCGAGTTTTTTTTTAAATAGGATGAATCTATATTAAATTCATTTGTTTTGTTCATTGCGCACCCATGACTGTAATTTGAAACGACCAATGAAACAGATCTATGTGTTTCAAATTTAATATTAATTTTGATTGTATTGTCATTCCTTTCCCATTTCTAACAAAACTGTCCGATGAATGGGAACGTGAAACTCCAAGTAACAGTCATTTGTTATATTTCTGTTGCTTTTAAATAAAGCATATTACTCTACCTCTGGTATTTCAGTACTCTTTTTTCCACCTTGTTGCACATTTATGTGCTTACTCCGGTAGATATATATATATATGTACATATGTATCTACACATACATGTGTATACAGACACACACACACATATTTATATATACATACAAAAATATATTTCATTTCAGGAAGAGATACTGACTGCATGGTAAGAATTTAATGAATGAAGCAAATAAAAGATAAAAGAAAAAAGCATATGTAGTTTTAACTATTTTAGTGGGGTTAACATGCTAAACTCTCAATATAAATACCAAATATGAAATCACTGTATTCCTAGCTTTCCATCCATCAGCTATATGAATATGATGCAACATGCTTTGATGTCAATGTCTATAAGTTATGAATACAGGTAATGTCTAAACAATTTGCAGGTGACATGTAAGTCAGGAAATTTGATTTTGTTGTTTTGTGATGACAACGAATTCAAAAAATTCCTTTGCATACAAAGTAAGAATACAACAACAAAAGGCTCTAAAGTGGATGCATCAAGAAAAAGCAGTGTCAGAGCCAGCTTCAGCCATGTCCTGGGGAACCTAACTGATGTCATCCTGTACATATTTTAAGAAAGACCAGAATCTGTTACATTCATAATACTGCTGACAAAAGCTCCACAATGTCTGCCTTCACACTGTGTCACATATTGCTATTTTTCAGAAAGAGCATAATACCTAGTGAATGGAGTAGCAGCACTATGAATATATCTCTGTATGCATACCTATGTCCATATACTTTTATATATATATATACATATGCATCTACACAAACATATCTATGTATGTATACACATACATGTATAAATGTGTATATACACACACACACGCACACATATTACATCCCAGCAATATATGTACATGGCATGGCAAGATTCTAGTGAATGAAAGACATAAGAGATAAAAATTGAAAGATATATATATTTAAAAGATATATAGTTTTCACAACGTCTTCATTCACACTGTGTCACAAATTGCCATTATTCAAAAAGCCATAACACTCAGTAACTGGTCTAACAGAATTATAAGTATATATCTATAAGTATGCATCCATATGTATTTAAAAGATATATAGTTTTCACAATTTCAATGGGGAGAAAACATCACTCTTCATATTGAAATACCAAATATGAAAACACTGCATTCCTTGATATCCATGCCAATAAGTTATGCATATGAGTAAAGTCTCCATGATCTGGGGACGTCATGTAAGTCAGAATATTTGACTTGGTTGGTTTCCGACAATAATTTCGAATTGGCAAAACTTCATCTCAAGACAAAGAGTAAGAAGACAACAACGAAAGGCTTATTATCAAGGTATATTATCAAGTGACTCCTGTAGTAACATTAGTGGTCTGAAACAGAGACCAGGGAATTCAAGATCACAAAAATAATGACTGATGTCTGAATCATGCAGGGGACAGGATTTTGGAAAACAGCAGGAGGAAACCTACAAGACAAGAGCTGGGTGGCTCCAGCATCTATAGAGTATTAGAAATAATGGGCAAAACACTTGTCACATGGGAGTTCATTCTCTGAAGACCTCTCCTGTTTTGTGATTGCATTGTACTGAATTTCACTTTTTTTTTTGTAATTCAGTAAGTGTTTTAAGAAATATCAAAATCTGTTGGATACATAATGGCACTGACAAAAGTTCCACAATGTCTGCTTTCACACTATGCCACAAATTGCTCTTATTAAGAAAGGCATAGTATCTAGTGACTTGTGTAGCAGCATTATATCTATGTATATACACACATACATATATATATATATATATATATATATATATATATATATACGTGTGCTTATACACATACAAGTGTCTCTACAGATATATGTATATATATATATATATATATATATACTCATAACACATTCAAGCAACATATATTTACTACATGGCAGGATTCTAATCACTGAAACAAGTGAAACTTAGAAGATGAAGAATATATATATTTAAAACATTTAAAAGTTGAGTGGGGAGAAACTGCTAACTTTCACATTTATATACCGAATATGAAAACAATACATTCCTAGCTTAACATCCATTGGGCTTATGAATGCAACATTATGTGCCTTGACATTCATGACTTTACTTTTACGTACACAGGTAATATCTACTTGTTATGCACACGATATGTAAGTCAGAATATTCAATTTGTCTGTTTTCTCATGACAATAGCAAATCTCAAAAAATTCATTTGAATATAAAGAGTAAGAATACACCATCAAAAGTCCTTCACATGGATGCATCTAGAAAAAGCAGCATGAGAGACAGCCTCAGGCGTGTCCTAGGAATTATAATTCTGGTTATCTGTACATGTTTAACAATTATGAGAATCTCTCAAGATTCATAATGTTGCTCATGAATGTTCCGCAACGTCTGCATTCACACTGTGTCAAAAACTGCCATTATTCAGAAAGCCATAACACTCAGTAATTGGTCTAGCAGAATTATAAGTATATATTTATAAGTATGCATCCACAATGTCTGCCTTCACATTGTGTCACATATTGCTATTTTTCAGAAAGAGCATAATACCTAGTGAACGAAGTAGCAGCACTATGAATATATCTCTGTATGCATACCTATGTCCATATACTTTTATACATATATATACATATGCATCTACACAAACATATCTATGTATGTATACACATACATGTATAAATATGTATATATACATACAGACTCAAGCACAAACACATATATTACATCCCAGCAATGTATGTACAGGGCATGGCCTGAATCTAGTGAATGAAAGACATAAGAGATAAAAATTGAAAGATATATATATTTAAAATATATAGTTTACACCACGTCTTCATTCACACTGTGTAAAAAATTGCTATTATTCAGAAAGCCATAACACTCAGTAACTGGTCTAGCAGAATTATAAGTATATATCTATAAGTATGCATCCATATGTATTTAAAGGATATATAGTTTTCACAACTTCAATGGTGAGAAAACATCACTCTTCATATTGAAATACCAAATATGAAAACACTGCCTTCCTTGATATCAGTGCCAATAAGTTATGCATATGAGTAATGTCTCCACGATCTGGAGACGACATGTAAATCAGAATATTTGACTTAGTTTCCGACAATAATTTCGAATTGGCAAAACTTCATCTCAAGACAAAGAGTAAGAAGACATTAACGAAAGGCTTTAAAGCTAATGCATCAAGAACCAGCCCCTGCTTTTCCTGGGGATTCTAATTGCAGTCATTCAGTACATGTTTTAAGAAATACCACAATCTGTCTGATACATAATGGCGCTGACAAAAGTTCCACAATGTCTGCTTTCACACTATGTCGCAAATTGCTCTTATTAAAAAAGGCATAGTATCTAGTGACTTGTGTAGCAGCATTATATCTATGTATATACACACATACATATATATATATTTATATATATATATATATATATATATATATATATATAAAAATATATATTTAATATATACTTTACAGTTCTACTTTTTGGTAGATATTGCTTTTTATTTGTAACATCATGGAGCTATTTAAAATTGATGCATCCTTGAAGGATATTCCAATACCACCCAGGAATGTATTTATAAAGCAACTGATTGGTAGGACACATTCATTCATCAACAGAGTAAGATGGAAGGCTTATTTTTTCGATAAAGGAGAACAAGCAATCACTAACACGGATGTTAATTCACAGTATAAAAGATTTTTCAGACCACGAAGTAACCCTCCATACAACCCTAGGCTGGATAATTTTGAAGAAGAGCTCTGGACTGTAGTAAGGAACATTAAAATGAAGAAACATATTAGAAAGAACCATCATTTGGATTACCGAAGTGAAATTACCAAGGAGATTAGCAGTTTAAACAGCATTTTAGTTAAATCAGATAAAACTGGTAATATGTATAAGCTAAAGAAGCAGTATTATTTTGAGCTTCTTAAAAAAGAAATTGAGAAGAACTATAAGACTACTAATATGAATACACTGAGAAATGCAAATATAGAAACAAAAAAATTAATGAAGAAATTTAATCTTTTAAATAGGACTGAGCCTATAGTGCCAAAGCAACCGAGGTTCATATTGAAAGATCACAAGAAAAACGTTTGGACTGATCCTAAATTAAGGCTTATTTGCCCAGCTAAATCGGATATAGGGATACTATGCAATAAGTTATGCATATGAGTAATGTCTCTACGATCTGGAGACGACATGTAAATCAGAATATTTCACTTGGTTGGTTTCCGACAATAATTTCGAATTGGCAAAACTTCATCTCAAGACAAAGAGTAAGAAGACATTAACGAAAGGCTTTAAAGCTAATGCATCAAGAACCAGCCCCTGCTTTTCCTGGGGATTCTAATTGCAGTCATTCTGTACATGTTTTAAGAAATACCACAATCTGTCTGATACATAATGGTGCTGACAAAAAGTTCCACAATGTTTACCTTCACACTGTGCAACAAATTGCTATTATTCAGAAAGGTATATTATCAAGTGACTCCTGTAGTAACATTAGTGGTCTGAAATAGAGACCATGGAATTCAAGATCACAAAAATAATGACTGATGTCTGAATCATGCAGGGGACAGGATTTTGGAAAACAGCAGGAGGAAACCTACAAGACAAGAGCTGGGTGGCTCCAGCTCCTATAGAGTATTAGGAATAATGGGCAAAACATTTGTCACATGGGAGTCCTTTCTCTGAAGGCCTCTCCTGTTTTGTGATTGCATTGTAGCGAATTTCATATTTTTTTTGTAATTCAATGAGTGTTTTAAGGAATATCAAAATATGTTGGATACATAATGGCGCTGACAAAAGTTCCCCAATGTCTGCTTTCACACTATGTCGCAAATTGCTCTTATTAAGAAAGGCATAGTATCTAGTGACTTGTGTAGCAGCGGATTTGATGTACCCAACTGCCGGAATCTCTTGTTACCTTGGATTACTGTTCCTGTTGGATCTGCCTTTCCTGAACCTTCATTGAACATCAGCAAAATTTGTCCGTGACTCTTACACTTTTTTCCACTTTTTTCGACTTGTTTCACCTTTATCTCGTTCTCCTTCTACCTTTCTCGTCCTTCCCTTGTCTCGCCACTTATAACACCCACACCGACATTCACATCCTCTCACCATGCCTGACCTTCACTCCTTCCTCCAACATCTTCAGTCCCTTCTTCGCCGTTTTCTTTCTTTTTTTCCCCCGCAATGCTTGCAACCCACAAAAAACCTCTTACTTGCTTTTCAAAAAGACCCGCCACACGAGCCATCTCAACTTTCTCAGCCGCTGTCTCCGCCATCACGTCATACCCCGTGGCTTCCTCTTGAAATTCCACGCTCCTCCCTATTCCCCCCCGTTGCCCGCACCTCCCGCCTCATCATCCGTGCCACCATCTGTTCCACACGTTCCCTCCTCCACTCCGTTGACCACCAACTCTCCCAAGCTTACCTCCTCCTCTCCTCCCTCTCCCCTCAACCCTTCACCCAACCTATCCTCCGCTTCCTCAATCTCAATCACAAAGTCCACAATTTCCTCACACACACAAAAAATAAAAAACTCCACCACCTCCTGTCTCTGCTTGCAATTGCCCCACCGAACTCATTTCAAAATACCTCGACCATATCCTATCCCCGTTAGTTGCTGCCCTCCCATCCCACATGCACGACACCAACCACGCCCGTCGCCTCTTCAATTCCTTTTCTTTCCCTCCCGGCCCCTCACACCTCCTCTTCAACCTGGACATCAAATCCCTATACACCGTGAATCCACACAACGATGGTCTCTCAGCCCTCCAATACTTCCTTGACCGCCACCCTGACCCCACACCTAGCACCCCTACCTTGCTTCGTCTCTCCGAACTTTCCACACACACACACACACACACACACACATATTTATATATACATACAAAAATATATTTCATTTCAGGAAGAGATACTGACTGCATGGTAAGAATTTAATGAATGAAGCAAATAAAAGCTAAAAGAAAAAAGCACATGTAGTTTTAACTATTTTAGTGGGGTTAAAATGCGAACCTCTCTGTATAAATACTGAATATGAAAACACCGTATTCCTAGCTTTCCATCCATCGGGTATATGAATATGATGCAACATGCTTTGATGTCAATGTCTATAAGTTATGAATACAGGTAATGTCTAAACAATTTGCAGGTGACATGTAAGTCAGGAAATTTGATTTTGTTGTTTTGTGATGACAACGAATTCAAAAAATTCCTTTGCATACAAAGTAAGAATACAACAACAAAAGGGTCTAAAGTGGATGCATCAAGAAAAAGCAGTGTCAGAGCCAGCTTCAGCCATGTCCTGGGGAACCTAACTGATGTCATCCTGTACATATTTTAAGAAAGACCAGAATCTGTTACATTCATAATACTGCTGACAAAAGCTCCACAATGTCTGCCTTCACACTGTGTCACATATTGCTATTTTTCAGAAAGAGCATAATACCTAGTGAATGGAGTAGCAGCACTATGAATATATCTCTGTATGCATACCTATGTCCATATACTTTTATACATATACATACACATGCATTTACACAAACATATCTATGTATGTATACACATACATGTATAAATATGTATATATACATACAGACTCAAGCACAAACACATATATTACATCCCAGCAATGTATGTACAGGGCATGGCCTGAATCTAGTGAATGAAAGACATAAGAGATAAAAATTGAAAGATATATATATTTAAAAGATATACAGTTTACACCACGTCTTCATTCACACTGTGTAAAAAATTGCAATTATTCAGAAAGCCATAACACTCAGTAACTGGTCTAGCAGAATTATAAGTATATATCTATAAGTATGCATCCATATGTATTTAAAGGATATATAGTTTTCACAACTTCAATGGTGAGAAAACATCACTCTTCATATCGAAATACCAAATATGAAAACACTGCCTTCCTTGATATCAGTGCCAATAAGTTATGCATATGAGTAATGTCTCCACGATCTGGAGACAACATGTAAATCAGAATATTTGACTTAGTTTCCGACAATAATTTCGAATTGGCAAAACTTCATCTCAAGACAAAGAGTAAGAAGACATTAACGAAAGGCTTTAAAGCTAATGCATCAAGAACCAGCCCCTGCTTTTCCTGGGGATTCTAATTGCAGTCATTCAGTACATGTTTTAAGAAATACCACAATCTGTCTGATACATAATGGCGCTGACAAAAGTTCCACAATGTCTGCTTTCACACTATGTCGCAAATTGCTCTTATTAAAAAAGGCATAGTATCTAGTGACTTGTGTAGCAGCATTATATCTATGTATAGACACACATACATATATATATATATATATATATATATATATATATATATATATATATATATATATATATATATATATATAAAAATATATATTTAATATATACTTTACAGTTCTACTTTTTGGTAGATATTGCTTTTTATCTGTAACATCATGGAGCTATTTGAAATTGATGCATCCTTGAAGGATATTCCAATACCACCCAGGAATGTATTTATAAAGCAACTGATTGGTAGGACACATTCATTCATCAACAGAGTAAGATGGAAGGCTTATTTTTTCGATAAAGGAGAACAAGCAATCACTAACACGGATGTTAATTCACAGTATAAAAGATTTTTCAGACCACGAAGTAACCCTCCATACAACCCTAGGCTGGATAATTTTGAAGAAGAGCTCTGGACTGTAGTAAGGAACATTAAAATGAAGAAACATATTAGAAAGAACCATCATTTGGATTACCGAAGTGAAATTACCAAGGAGATTAGCAGTTTAAACAGCATTTTAGTTAAATCAGATAAAACTGGTAATATGTATAAGCTAAAGAAGCAGTATTATTTTGAGCTTCTTAAAAAAGAAATTGAGAAGAACTATAAGACTACTAATATGAATACACTGAGAAATGCAAATATAGAAACAAAAAAATTAATGAAGAAATTTAATCTTTTAAATAGGACTGAGCCTATAGTGCCAAAGCAACCGAGGTTCATATTGAAAGATCACAAGAAAAACGTTTGGACTGATCCTAAATTAAGGCTTATTTGCCCAGCTAAATCGGATATAGGGATACTATGCAATAAGTTATGCATATGAGTAATGTCTCTACGATCTGGAGACGACATGTAAATCAGAATATTTCACTTGGTTGGTTTCCGACAATAATTTCGAATTGGCAAAACTTCATCTCAAGACAAAGAGTAAGAAGACATTAACGAAAAGCTTTAAAGCTAATGCATCAAGAACCAGCCCCTGCTTTTCCTGGGGATTCTAATTGCAGTCATTCTGTACATGTTTTAAGAAATACCACAATCTGTCTGATACATAATGGTGCTGACAAAAAGTTCCACAATGTTTACCTTCACACTGTGCAACAAATTGCTATTATTCAGAAAGGTATATTATCAAGTGACTCCTGTAGTAACATTAGTGGTCTGAAACAGAGACCAGGGAATTCAAGATCACAAAAATAATGACTGATGTCTGAATCATGCAGGGGACAGGATTTTGGAAAACAGCAGGAGGAAACCTACAAGACAAGAGCTGGGTGGCTCCAGCTCCTATAGAGTATTAGGAATAATGGGCAAAACATTTGTCACATGGGAGTCCTTTCTCTGAAGGCCTCTCCTGTTTTGTGATTGCATTGTAGCGAATTTCATATTTTTTTTGTAATTCAATGAGTGTTTTAAGGAATATCAAAATATGTTGGATACATAATGGCGCTGACAAAAGTTCCCCAATGTCTGCTTTCACACTATGTCGCAAATTGCTCTTATTAAGAAAGGCATAGTATCTAGTGACTTGTGTAGCAGCGGATTTGATGTACCCAACTGCCGGAATCTCTTGTTACCTTGGATTACTGTTCCTGTTGGATCTGCCTTTCCTGAACCTTCATTGAACATCAGCAAAATTTGTCCGTGACTCTTACACTTTTTTCCACTTTTTTCGACTTGTTTCACCTTTATCTCGTTCTCCTTCTACCTTTCTCGTCCTTCCCTTGTCTCGCCACTTATAACACCCACACCGACATTCACATCCTCTCACCATGCCTGACCTTCACTCCTTCCTCCAACATCTTCAGTCCCTTCTTCGCTGTTTTCTTTCTTTTTTTCCCCCGCAATGCTTGCAACCCACAAAAAACCTCTTACTTGCTTTTCAAAAAGACCCGCCACACGAGCCATCTCAACTTTCTCAGCCGCTGTCTCCGCCATCACGTCATACCCCGTGGCTTCCTCTTGAAATTCCACGCTCCTCCCTATTCCCCCCCGTTGCCCGCACCTCCCGCCTCATCATCCGTGCCACCATCTGTTCCACCCGTTCCCTCCTCCACTCCGTTGACCACCAACTCTCCCAAGCTTACCTCCTCCTCTCCTCCCTCTCCCCTCAACCCTTCACCCAACCTATCCTCCGCTTCCTCAATCTCAATCACAAAGTCCACAATTTCCTCACACACACAAAAAATAAAAAACTCCACCACCTCCTGTCTCTGCTTGCAATTGCCCCACCGAACTCATTTCGAAATACCTCAACCATATCCTATCCCCGTTAGTTGCTACCCTCCCATCCCACATGCACGACACCAACCACACCCGTCGCCTCTTCAATTCCTTTTCTTTCCCTCCCGGCCCCTCACACCTCCTCTTCAACCTGGACATCAAATCCCTATACACCGTGAATCCACACAACGATGGTCTCTCAGCCCTCCAATACTTCCTTGACCGCCACCCTGACCCCACACCTAGCACCCCTACCTTGCTTCGTCTCTCCGAACTTTCCACACACACACACACACACACACATATTTATATATACATACAAAAATATATTTCATTTCAGGAAGAGATACTGACTGCATGGTAAGAATTTAATGAATGAAGCAAATAAAAGCTAAAAGAAAAAAGCACATGTAGTTTTAACTATTTTAGTGGGGTTAAAATGCGAACCTCTCTGTATAAATACTGAATATGAAAACACCGTATTCCTAGCTTTCCATCCATCGGGTATATGAATATGATGCAACATGCTTTGATGTCAATGTCTATAAGTTATGAATACAGGTAATGTCTAAACAATTTGCAGGTGACATGAAAGTCAGGAAATTTGATTTTGTTGTTTTGTGATGACAACGAATTCAAAAAATTCCTTTGCATACAAAGTAAGAATACAACAACAAAAGGCTCTAAAGTGGATGCATCAAGAAAAAGCAGTGTCAGAGCCAGCTTCAGCCATGTCCTGGGGAACCTAACTGATGTCATCCTGTACATATTTTAAGAAAGACCAGAATCTGTTACATTCATAATACTGCTGACAAAAGCTCCACAATGTCTGCCTTCACACTGTGTCACATATTGCTATTTTTCAGAAAGAGCATAATACCTAGTGAATGGAGTAGCAGCACTATGAATATATCTCTGTATGCATACCTATGTCCATATACTTTTATACATATACATACACATGCATTTACACAAACATATCTATGTATGTATACACATACATGTATAAATATGTATATATACATACAGACTCAAGCACAAACACATATATTACATCCCAGCAATGTATGTACAGGGCATGGCCTGAATCTAGTGAATGAAAGACATAAGAGATAAAAATTGAAAGATATATATATTTAAAAGATATACAGTTTACACCACGTCTTCATTCACACTGTGTAAAAAATTGCAATTATTCAGAAAGCCATAACACTCAGTAACTGGTCTAGCAGAATTATAAGTATATATCTATAAGTATGCATCCATATGTATTTAAAGGATATATAGTTTTCACAACTTCAATGGTGAGAAAACATCACTCTTCATATCGAAATACCAAATATGAAAACACTGCATTCCTTGATATCAGTGCCAATAAGTTATGCATATGAGTAATGTCTCCACGATCTGGAGACAACATGTAAATCAGAATATTTGACTTAGTTTCCGACAATAATTTCGAATTGGCAAAACTTCATCTCAAGACAAAGAGTAAGAAGACATTAACGAAAGGCTTTAAAGCTAATGCATCAAGAACCAGCCCCTGCTTTTCCTGGGGATTCTAATTGCAGTCATTCAGTACATGTTTTAAGAAATACCACAATCTGTCTGATACATAATGGCGCTGACAAAAGTTCCACAATGTCTGCTTTCACACTATGTCGCAAATTGCTCTTATTAAAAAAGGCATAGTATCTAGTGACTTGTGTAGCAGCATTATATCTATGTATAGACACACATACATATATATATATTTATTTATATATATATATATATATATATATATATAAAAATATATATTTAATATATACTTTACAGTTCTACTTTTTGGTAGATATTGCTTTTTATCTGTAACATCATGGAGCTATTTGAAATTGATGCATCCTTGAAGGATATTCCAATACCACCCAGGAATGTATTTATAAAGCAACTGATTGGTAGGACACATTCATTCATCAACAGAGTAAGATGGAAGGCTTATTTTTTCGATAAAGGAGAACAAGCAATCACTAACACGGATGTTAATTCACAGTATAAAAGATTTTTCAGACCACGAAGTAACCCTCCATACAACCCTAGGCTGGATAATTTTGAAGAAGAGCTCTGGACTGTAGTAAGGAACATTAAAATGAAGAAACATATTAGAAAGAACCATCATTTGGATTACCGAAGTGAAATTACCAAGGAGATTAGCAGTTTAAACAGCATTTTAGTTAAATCAGATAAAACTGGTAATATGTATAAGCTAAAGAAGCAGTATTATTTTGAGCTTCTTAAAAAAGAAATTGAGAAGAACTATAAGACTACTAATATGAATACACTGAGAAATGCAAATATAGAAACAAAAAAATTAATGAAGAAATTTAATCTTTTAAATAGGACTGAGCCTATAGTGCCAAAGCAACCGAGGTTCATATTGAAAGATCACAAGAAAAACGTTTGGACTGATCCTAAATTAAGGCTTATTTGCCCAGCTAAATCGGATATAGGGATACTATGCAATAAGTTATGCATATGAGTAATGTCTCTACGATCTGGAGACGACATGTAAATCAGAATATTTCACTTGGTTGGTTTCCGACAATAATTTCGAATTGGCAAAACTTCATCTCAAGACAAAGAGTAAGAAGACATTAACGAAAAGCTTTAAAGCTAATGCATCAAGAACCAGCCCCTGCTTTTCCTGGGGATTCTAATTGCAGTCATTCTGTACATGTTTTAAGAAATACCACAATCTGTCTGATACATAATGGTGCTGACAAAAAGTTCCACAATGTTTACCTTCACACTGTGCAACAAATTGCTATTATTCAGAAAGGTATATTATCAAGTGACTCCTGTAGTAACATTAGTGGTCTGAAACAGAGACCAGGGAATTCAAGATCACAAAAATAATGACTGATGTCTGAATCATGCAGGGGACAGGATTTTGGAAAACAGCAGGAGGAAACCTACAAGACAAGAGCTGGGTGGCTCCAGCTCCTATAGAGTATTAGGAATAATGGGCAAAACATTTGTCACATGGGAGTCCTTTCTCTGAAGGCCTCTCCTGTTTTGTGATTGCATTGTAGCGAATTTCATATTTTTTTTGTAATTCAATGAGTGTTTTAAGGAATATCAAAATATGTTGGATACATAATGGCGCTGACAAAAGTTCCCCAATGTCTGCTTTCACACTATGTCGCAAATTGCTCTTATTAAGAAAGGCATAGTATCTAGTGACTTGTGTAGCAGCGGATTTGATGTACCCAACTGCCGGAATCTCTTGTTACCTTGGATTACTGTTCCTGTTGGATCTGCCTTTCCTGAACCTTCATTGAACATCAGCAAAATTTGTCCGTGACTCTTACACTTTTTTCCACTTTTTTCGACTTGTTTCACCTTTATCTCGTTCTCCTTCTACCTTTCTCGTCCTTCCCTTGTCTCGCCACTTATAACACCCACACCGACATTCACATCCTCTCACCATGCCTGACCTTCACTCCTTCCTCCAACATCTTCAGTCCCTTCTTCGCCGTTTTCTTTCTTTTTTTCCCCCGCAATGCTTGCAACCCACAAAAAACCTCTTACTTGCTTTTCAAAAAGACCCGCCACACGAGCCATCTCAACTTTCTCAGCCGCTGTCTCCGCCATCACGTCATACCCCGTGGCTTCCTCTTGAAATTCCACGCTCCTCCCTATTCCCCCCCGTTGCCCGCACCTCCCGCCTCATCATCCGTGCCACCATCTGTTCCACACGTTCCCTCCTCCACTCCGTTGACCACCAACTCTCCCAAGCTTACCTCCTCCTCTCCTCCCTCTCCCCTCAACCCTTCACCCAACCTATCCTCCGCTTCCTCAATCTCAATCACAAAGTCCACAATTTCCTCACACACACAAAAAATAAAAAACTCCACCACCTCCTGTCTCTGCTTGCAATTGCCCCACCGAACTCATTTCAAAATACCTCGACCATATCCTATCCCCGTTAGTTGCTGCCCTCCCATCCCACATGCACGACACCAACCACGCCCGTCGCCTCTTCAATTCCTTTTCTTTCCCTCCCGGCCCCTCACACCTCCTCTTCAACCTGGACATCAAATCCCTATACACCGTGAATCCACACAACGATGGTCTCTCAGCCCTCCAATACTTCCTTGACCGCCACCCTGACCCCACACCTAGCACCCCTACCTTGCTTCGTCTCTCCGAACTTTCCACACACACACACACACACACACACACATATTTATATATACATACAAAAATATATTTCATTTCAGGAAGAGATACTGACTGCATGGTAAGAATTTAATGAATGAAGCAAATAAAAGCTAAAAGAAAAAAGCACATGTAGTTTTAACTATTTTAGTGGGGTTAAAATGCGAACCTCTCTGTATAAATACTGAATATGAAAACACCGTATTCCTAGCTTTCCATCCATCGGGTATATGAATATGATGCAACATGCTTTGATGTCAATGTCTATAAGTTATGAATACAGGTAATGTCTAAACAATTTGCAGGTGACATGTAAGTCAGGAAATTTGATTTTGTTGTTTTGTGATGACAACGAATTCAAAAAATTCCTTTGCATACAAAGTAAGAATACAACAACAAAAGGGTCTAAAGTGGATGCATCAAGAAAAAGCAGTGTCAGAGCCAGCTTCAGCCATGTCCTGGGGAACCTAACTGATGTCATCCTGTACATATTTTAAGAAAGACCAGAATCTGTTACATTCATAATACTGCTGACAAAAGCTCCACAATGTCTGCCTTCACACTGTGTCACATATTGCTATTTTTCAGAAAGAGCATAATACCTAGTGAATGGAGTAGCAGCACTATGAATATATCTCTGTATGCATACCTATGTCCATATACTTTTATACATATACATACACATGCATTTACACAAACATATCTATGTATGTATACACATACATGTATAAATATGTATATATACATACAGACTCAAGCACAAACACATATATTACATCCCAGCAATGTATGTACAGGGCATGGCCTGAATCTAGTGAATGAAAGACATAAGAGATAAAAATTGAAAGATATATATATTTAAAAGATATACAGTTTACACCACGTCTTCATTCACACTGTGTAAAAAATTGCAATTATTCAGAAAGCCATAACACTCAGTAACTGGTCTAGCAGAATTATAAGTATATATCTATAAGTATGCATCCATATGTATTTAAAGGATATATAGTTTTCACAACTTCAATGGTGAGAAAACATCACTCTTCATATCGAAATACCAAATATGAAAACACTGCCTTCCTTGATATCAGTGCCAATAAGTTATGCATATGAGTAATGTCTCCACGATCTGGAGACAACATGTAAATCAGAATATTTGACTTAGTTTCCGACAATAATTTCGAATTGGCAAAACTTCATCTCAAGACAAAGAGTAAGAAGACATTAACGAAAGGCTTTAAAGCTAATGCATCAAGAACCAGCCCCTGCTTTTCCTGGGGATTCTAATTGCAGTCATTCAGTACATGTTTTAAGAAATACCACAATCTGTCTGATACATAATGGCGCTGACAAAAGTTCCACAATGTCTGCTTTCACACTATGTCGCAAATTGCTCTTATTAAAAAAGGCATAGTATCTAGTGACTTGTGTAGCAGCATTATATCTATGTATAGACACACATACATATATATATATTTATTTATATATATATATATATATATATATATATATATATATATATATATATATATATATATATATATATAAAAATATATATTTAATATATACTTTACAGTTCTACTTTTTGGTAGATATTGCTTTTTATCTGTAACATCATGGAGCTATTTGAAATTGATGCATCCTTGAAGGATATTCCAATACCACCCAGGAATGTATTTATAAAGCAACTGATTGGTAGGACACATTCATTCATCAACAGAGTAAGATGGAAGGCTTATTTTTTCGATAAAGGAGAACAAGCAATCACTAACACGGATGTTAATTCACAGTATAAAAGATTTTTCAGACCACGAAGTAACCCTCCATACAACCCTAGGCTGGATAATTTTGAAGAAGAGCTCTGGACTGTAGTAAGGAACATTAAAATGAAGAAACATATTAGAAAGAACCATCATTTGGATTACCGAAGTGAAATTACCAAGGAGATTAGCAGTTTAAACAGCATTTTAGTTAAATCAGATAAAACTGGTAATATGTATAAGCTAAAGAAGCAGTATTATTTTGAGCTTCTTAAAAAAGAAATTGAGAAGAACTATAAGACTACTAATATGAATACACTGAGAAATGCAAATATAGAAACAAAAAAATTAATGAAGAAATTTAATCTTTTAAATAGGACTGAGCCTATAGTGCCAAAGCAACCGAGGTTCATATTGAAAGATCACAAGAAAAACGTTTGGACTGATCCTAAATTAAGGCTTATTTGCCCAGCTAAATCGGATATAGGGATACTATGCAATAAGTTATGCATATGAGTAATGTCTCTACGATCTGGAGACGACATGTAAATCAGAATATTTCACTTGGTTGGTTTCCGACAATAATTTCGAATTGGCAAAACTTCATCTCAAGACAAAGAGTAAGAAGACATTAACGAAAAGCTTTAAAGCTAATGCATCAAGAACCAGCCCCTGCTTTTCCTGGGGATTCTAATTGCAGTCATTCTGTACATGTTTTAAGAAATACCACAATCTGTCTGATACATAATGGTGCTGACAAAAAGTTCCACAATGTTTACCTTCACACTGTGCAACAAATTGCTATTATTCAGAAAGGTATATTATCAAGTGACTCCTGTAGTAACATTAGTGGTCTGAAACAGAGACCAGGGAATTCAAGATCACAAAAATAATGACTGATGTCTGAATCATGCAGGGGACAGGATTTTGGAAAACAGCAGGAGGAAACCTACAAGACAAGAGCTGGGTGGCTCCAGCTCCTATAGAGTATTAGGAATAATGGGCAAAACATTTGTCACATGGGAGTCCTTTCTCTGAAGGCCTCTCCTGTTTTGTGATTGCATTGTAGCGAATTTCATATTTTTTTTGTAATTCAATGAGTGTTTTAAGGAATATCAAAATATGTTGGATACATAATGGCGCTGACAAAAGTTCCCCAATGTCTGCTTTCACACTATGTCGCAAATTGCTCTTATTAAGAAAGGCATAGTATCTAGTGACTTGTGTAGCAGCGGATTTGATGTACCCAACTGCCGGAATCTCTTGTTACCTTGGATTACTGTTCCTGTTGGATCTGCCTTTCCTGAACCTTCATTGAACATCAGCAAAATTTGTCCGTGACTCTTACACTTTTTTCCACTTTTTTCGACTTGTTTCACCTTTATCTCGTTCTCCTTCTACCTTTCTCGTCCTTCCCTTGTCTCGCCACTTATAACACCCACACCGACATTCACATCCTCTCACCATGCCTGACCTTCACTCCTTCCTCCAACATCTTCAGTCCCTTCTTCGCTGTTTTCTTTCTTTTTTTCCCCCGCAATGCTTGCAACCCACAAAAAACCTCTTACTTGCTTTTCAAAAAGACCCGCCACACGAGCCATCTCAACTTTCTCAGCCGCTGTCTCCGCCATCACGTCATACCCCGTGGCTTCCTCTTGAAATTCCACGCTCCTCCCTATTCCCCCCCGTTGCCCGCACCTCCCGCCTCATCATCCGTGCCACCATCTGTTCCACCCGTTCCCTCCTCCACTCCGTTGACCACCAACTCTCCCAAGCTTACCTCCTCCTCTCCTCCCTCTCCCCTCAACCCTTCACCCAACCTATCCTCCGCTTCCTCAATCTCAATCACAAAGTCCACAATTTCCTCACACACACAAAAAATAAAAAACTCCACCACCTCCTGTCTCTGCTTGCAATTGCCCCACCGAACTCATTTCGAAATACCTCAACCATATCCTATCCCCGTTAGTTGCTACCCTCCCATCCCACATGCACGACACCAACCACACCCGTCGCCTCTTCAATTCCTTTTCTTTCCCTCCCGGCCCCTCACACCTCCTCTTCAACCTGGACATCAAATCCCTATACACCGTGAATCCACACAACGATGGTCTCTCAGCCCTCCAATACTTCCTTGACCGCCACCCTGACCCCACACCTAGCACCCCTACCTTGCTTCGTCTCTCCGAACTTTCCACACACACACACACACACACACATATTTATATATACATACAAAAATATATTTCATTTCAGGAAGAGATACTGACTGCATGGTAAGAATTTAATGAATGAAGCAAATAAAAGCTAAAAGAAAAAAGCACATGTAGTTTTAACTATTTTAGTGGGGTTAAAATGCGAACCTCTCTGTATAAATACTGAATATGAAAACACCGTATTCCTAGCTTTCCATCCATCGGGTATATGAATATGATGCAACATGCTTTGATGTCAATGTCTATAAGTTATGAATACAGGTAATGTCTAAACAATTTGCAGGTGACATGAAAGTCAGGAAATTTGATTTTGTTGTTTTGTGATGACAACGAATTCAAAAAATTCCTTTGCATACAAAGTAAGAATACAACAACAAAAGGCTCTAAAGTGGATGCATCAAGAAAAAGCAGTGTCAGAGCCAGCTTCAGCCATGTCCTGGGGAACCTAACTGATGTCATCCTGTACATATTTTAAGAAAGACCAGAATCTGTTACATTCATAATACTGCTGACAAAAGCTCCACAATGTCTGCCTTCACACTGTGTCACATATTGCTATTTTTCAGAAAGAGCATAATACCTAGTGAATGGAGTAGCAGCACTATGAATATATCTCTGTATGCATACCTATGTCCATATACTTTTATACATATACATACACATGCATTTACACAAACATATCTATGTATGTATACACATACATGTATAAATATGTATATATACATACAGACTCAAGCACAAACACATATATTACATCCCAGCAATGTATGTACAGGGCATGGCCTGAATCTAGTGAATGAAAGACATAAGAGATAAAAATTGAAAGATATATATATTTAAAAGATATACAGTTTACACCACGTCTTCATTCACACTGTGTAAAAAATTGCAATTATTCAGAAAGCCATAACACTCAGTAACTGGTCTAGCAGAATTATAAGTATATATCTATAAGTATGCATCCATATGTATTTAAAGGATATATAGTTTTCACAACTTCAATGGTGAGAAAACATCACTCTTCATATCGAAATACCAAATATGAAAACACTGCATTCCTTGATATCAGTGCCAATAAGTTATGCATATGAGTAATGTCTCCACGATCTGGAGACAACATGTAAATCAGAATATTTGACTTAGTTTCCGACAATAATTTCGAATTGGCAAAACTTCATCTCAAGACAAAGAGTAAGAAGACATTAACGAAAGGCTTTAAAGCTAATGCATCAAGAACCAGCCCCTGCTTTTCCTGGGGATTCTAATTGCAGTCATTCAGTACATGTTTTAAGAAATACCACAATCTGTCTGATACATAATGGCGCTGACAAAAGTTCCACAATGTCTGCTTTCACACTATGTCGCAAATTGCTCTTATTAAAAAAGGCATAGTATCTAGTGACTTGTGTAGCAGCATTATATCTATGTATAGACACACATACATATATATATATTTATTTATATATATATATATATATATATATATATAAAAATATATATTTAATATATACTTTACAGTTCTACTTTTTGGTAGATATTGCTTTTTATCTGTAACATCATGGAGCTATTTGAAATTGATGCATCCTTGAAGGATATTCCAATACCACCCAGGAATGTATTTATAAAGCAACTGATTGGTAGGACACATTCATTCATCAACAGAGTAAGATGGAAGGCTTATTTTTTCGATAAAGGAGAACAAGCAATCACTAACACGGATGTTAATTCACAGTATAAAAGATTTTTCAGACCACGAAGTAACCCTCCATACAACCCTAGGCTGGATAATTTTGAAGAAGAGCTCTGGACTGTAGTAAGGAACATTAAAATGAAGAAACATATTAGAAAGAACCATCATTTGGATTACCGAAGTGAAATTACCAAGGAGATTAGCAGTTTAAACAGCATTTTAGTTAAATCAGATAAAACTGGTAATATGTATAAGCTAAAGAAGCAGTATTATTTTGAGCTTCTTAAAAAAGAAATTGAGAAGAACTATAAGACTACTAATATGAATACACTGAGAAATGCAAATATAGAAACAAAAAAATTAATGAAGAAATTTAATCTTTTAAATAGGACTGAGCCTATAGTGCCAAAGCAACCGAGGTTCATATTGAAAGATCACAAGAAAAACGTTTGGACTGATCCTAAATTAAGGCTTATTTGCCCAGCTAAATCGGATATAGGGATACTATGCAATAAGTTATGCATATGAGTAATGTCTCTACGATCTGGAGACGACATGTAAATCAGAATATTTCACTTGGTTGGTTTCCGACAATAATTTCGAATTGGCAAAACTTCATCTCAAGACAAAGAGTAAGAAGACATTAACGAAAAGCTTTAAAGCTAATGCATCAAGAACCAGCCCCTGCTTTTCCTGGGGATTCTAATTGCAGTCATTCTGTACATGTTTTAAGAAATACCACAATCTGTCTGATACATAATGGTGCTGACAAAAAGTTCCACAATGTTTACCTTCACACTGTGCAACAAATTGCTATTATTCAGAAAGGTATATTATCAAGTGACTCCTGTAGTAACATTAGTGGTCTGAAACAGAGACCAGGGAATTCAAGATCACAAAAATAATGACTGATGTCTGAATCATGCAGGGGACAGGATTTTGGAAAACAGCAGGAGGAAACCTACAAGACAAGAGCTGGGTGGCTCCAGCTCCTATAGAGTATTAGGAATAATGGGCAAAACATTTGTCACATGGGAGTCCTTTCTCTGAAGGCCTCTCCTGTTTTGTGATTGCATTGTAGCGAATTTCATATTTTTTTTGTAATTCAATGAGTGTTTTAAGGAATATCAAAATATGTTGGATACATAATGGCGCTGACAAAAGTTCCCCAATGTCTGCTTTCACACTATGTCGCAAATTGCTCTTATTAAGAAAGGCATAGTATCTAGTGACTTGTGTAGCAGCGGATTTGATGTACCCAACTGCCGGAATCTCTTGTTACCTTGGATTACTGTTCCTGTTGGATCTGCCTTTCCTGAACCTTCATTGAACATCAGCAAAATTTGTCCGTGACTCTTACACTTTTTTCCACTTTTTTCGACTTGTTTCACCTTTATCTCGTTCTCCTTCTACCTTTCTCGTCCTTCCCTTGTCTCGCCACTTATAACACCCACACTGACATTCACATCCTCTCACCATGCCTGACCTTCACTCCTTCCTCCAACATCTTCAGTCCCTTCTTCGCTGTTTTCTTTCTTTTTTTCCCCCGCAATGCTTGCAACCCACAAAAAACCTCTTACTTGCTTTTCAAAAAGACCCGCCACACGAGCCATCTCAACTTTCTCAGCCGCTGTCTCCGCCATCACGTCATACCCCGTGGCTTCCTCTTGAAATTCCACGCTCCTCCCTATTCCCCCCCGTTGCCCGCACCTCCCGCCTCATCATCCGTGCCACCATCTGTTCCACCCGTTCCCTCCTCCACTCCGTTGACCACCAACTCTCCCAAGCTTACCTCCTCCTCTCCTCCCTCTCCCCTCAACCCTTCACCCAACCTATCCTCCGCTTCCTCAATCTCAATCACAAAGTCCACAATTTCCTCACACACACAAAAAATAAAAAACTCCACCACCTCCTGTCTCTGCTTGCAATTGCCCCACCGAACTCATTTCGAAATACCTCGACCATATCCTATCCCCGTTAGTTGCTGCCCTCCCATCCCACATGCACGACACCAACCACGCCCGTCGCCTCTTCAATTCCTTTTCTTTCCCTCCCGGCCCCTCACACCTCCTCTTCAACCTGGACATCAAATCCCTATACACCGTGAATCCACACAACGATGGTCTCTCAGCCCTCCAATACTTCCTTGACCGCCACCCTGACCCCACACCTAGCACCCCTACCTTGCTTCGTCTCTCCGAACTTTCCACACACACACACACACACATATTTATATATACATACAAAAATATATTTCATTTCAGGAAGAGATAGTGACTGCATGGTAAGAATTTAATGAATGAAGCAAATAAAAGCTAAAAGAAAAAAGCACATGTAGTTTTAACTATTTTAGTGGGGTTAAAATGCAAACCTCTCTATATAAATACCGAATATGAAAACACTGTATTCCTAGCTTTCCATCCATCGGCTATATGAATATGATGCAACATGCTTTGATGTCAATGTCTATAAGTTATGAATACAGGTAATGTCTAAACAATTTGCAGGTGACATGAAAGTCAGGAAATTTGATTTTGTTGTTTTGTGATGACAACGAATTCAAAAAATTCCTTTGAATACAAAGTAAGAATACAACAACAAAAGGCTCTAAAGTGGATGCATCAAGAAAAAGCAGTGTCAGAGCCAGCTTCAGCCATGTCCTGGGGAACCTAACTGATGTCATCCTGTACATATTTTAAGAAAGACCAGAATCTGTTACATTCATAATACTGCTGACAAAAGCTCCACAATGTCTGCCTTCACACTGTGTCACATATTGCTATTTTTCAGAAAGAGCATAATACCTAGTGAATGGAGTAGCAGCACTATGAATATATCTCTGTATGCATACCTATGTCCATATACTTTTATACATATACATACACATGCATTTACACAAACATATCTATGTATGTATACACATACATGTATAAATATGTATATATACATACAGACTCAAGCACAAACACATATATTACATCCCAGCAATGTATGTACAGGGCATGGCCTGAATCTAGTGAATGAAAGACATAAGAGATAAAAATTGAAAGATATATATATTTAAAAGATATACAGTTTACACCACGTCTTCATTCACACTGTGTAAAAAATTGCTATTATTCAGAAAGCCATAACACTCAGTAACTGGTCTAGCAGAATTATAAGTATATATCTATAAGTATGCATCCATATGTATTTAAAAGATATATAGTTTTCACAACTTCAATGGTGAGAAAACATCACTCTTCATATCGAAATACCAAATATGAAAACACTGCATTCTTTGATATCAGTGCCAATAAGTTATGCATATGAGTAATGTCTCCACGATCTGGAGACGACATGTAAATCAGAATATTTGACTTGGTTGGTTTCCAACAATAATTTCGAATTGTCAAAACTTCATCTCAAGACAAAAACGAAAGGCTTTAAAGCTAATGCATCAAGAACCAGCCCCTGCTTTTCCTGGGGATTCTAATTGCAGTCATTCTGTACATGTTTTAAGAAATACTACAATCTGTCTGATACATAATGGCGCTGACAAAAGTTCCACAATGTCTGCTTTCACACTATGTCGCAAATTGCTCTTATTAAGAAAGGCATAGTATCTAGTGACTTGTGTAGCAGCATTATATCTATGTATATACACACATACATATATATATATTTATATATATATATATATATATATATATATATATATATATATATATATATATAAATATATATTTAATATATACTTTACAGTTCTACTTTTTGGTAGATATTGCTTTTTATCTGTAACATCATGGAGCTATTTGAAATTGATGCAGCCTTGAAGGATATTCCAATACCACCCAGGAATGTATTTATAAAGCAACTGATTGGTAGGACACATTCATTCATCAACAGAGTAAGATGGAGGGCTTATTTTTTCGATAAAGGAGAACAAGCAATCACTAACACGGATGTTAATTCACAGTATAAAAGATTTTTCAGACCACGAAGTAACCCTCCATACAACCCTAGCCTGGATAATTTTGAAGAAGAGCTCTGGACTGTAGTAAGGAACATTAAAATGAAGAAACATATTAGAAAGAACCATCATTTGGATTACCGAAGTGAAATTACCAAGGAGATTAGCAGTTTAAACAGCATTTTAGTTAAATCAGATAAAACTGGTAATATGTATAAGCTAAAGAAGCAGTATTATTTTGAGCTTCTTAAAAAAGAAATTGAGAAGAACTATAAGACTACTAATATGAATACACTGAGAAATGCAAATATAGAAACAAAAAAATTAATGAAGAAATTTAATCTTTTAAATAGGACTGAGCCTATAGTGCCAAAGCAACCGAGGTTCATATTGAAAGATCACAAGAAAAACTTTTGGACTGATCCTAAATTAAGGCTTATTTGCCCAGCTAAATCGGATCTAGGGATACCATGCAATAAGTTATGCATAAGAGTAATGTCTCTACGATCTGGAGACGACATGTAAATCAGAATATTTGACTTGGTTGGTTTCCGACAATAATTTCGAATTGGCAAAACTTCATCTCAAGACAAAGAGTAAGAAGACAACAACGAAAGGCTTTAAAGCTAATGCATCAAGAACCAGCCCCTGTTTTTCCTGGGGATTCTAATTGCCGTCATTCTGTACATGTTTTAAGAAATACCACAATCTGTCTGATACATAATGGTGCTGACAAAAAGTTCCACAATGTTTACCTTCACACTGTGCAACAAATTGCTATTATTCAGAAAGGTATATTATCAAGTGACTCCTGTATTCAAGATCACAAAAATAATGACTGATGTCTGAATCATTCAGGGGAGAGGATTTGGGAAAACAGCAGGAGGAAACCTACAAGACAAGAGCTGGGTGGCTCCAGTTCCTATAGAGTATTAGGAATAATGGGCAAAACACTTGTCAGATGGGAGTTCTTTCTCTGAAGACCTCTCCTGTTTTGTGATTGCATTGTAGTGAATTTCATTTTTTTTTTTTTTTTTTTTTTGTAATTCAGTAAGTGTTTTAAGAAATATCAAAATCTGTTGGGTACATAATGGCGCTGACAAAAGTTCCACAATGTCTGCTTTCACATTATGTCACAAATTGCTCTTATTAAGAAAGGCATAGTATCTAGTGACTTGTGTGGCAGCATTGTATCTATGTATATATAGATAAAGATGTATATATAGACAAAGAGTCCAGAACTCCAACTAGAGTATTAAACCCACAGAATTGTCTTCCGTTACACACACTTCCTGTTTGGAATATTGTAACTTGTGATTCAACATTTCTTTGCTGCTACGTCTGTGCGAGTTCTTCTCCGTGTGTTATTGTGATATATTTTTGAACTGTAAAATTCAGTAACTGGTTGTTTAACAGTTGTTTTCGCCCTACGGGGCTGGAAATTACCAACACAATTATTTGTCTTTGCGACAAGATTTTTTGTCTTTGTGAGAAGAATGGCGTCAGCTGAGAGCAACGTTCCCATTCAGGGAGAAGGTATGCCAAAGCAAAAGCAAAGTTTTTCTCAGGCTGTTGGTGGAAACACCATAGAATTAAAAGTTGTAAAAGAAAATCTGTATGCTTTCAGAAAGTACATCCAAAAGGTGGATGGTGAAACCAAATTGATTCCACCACCCGAGACTGTCAATGCCCTGAAGGAAAAAATTGTGGTATACAAGGTCTACAACATAAAGGAGAAAAAAATTGTTGAGGTTCGTAACGAACTGGTTGAAAGGTGTCTGGCACCAATATGGCCAAAGGTCCGCCACATCAACCGCGGAGTACGAAGTGCAACGGTTGAGGTGCACTTTGACTCGGTTGAAGTGGCGAGGGAGGTATCAAAGGAAACATTGAAAAATGATATAATTATGTTACTGCCCACTTACATGGGAAAAAAAACAGCACGGATAACCATAGAGGATATACCATTCAGATACGATGTAACGTGGGCGGCGGCAGCGGTTATATTCGATGTTGAAGAAAAAATAAATATTCTGAGTATGAAGAGAAAGGAAGCAACCAGCTGGAGAGGCCAGACCTAGAAATTGTGGTCCAAGCGGAAAACAACACGTTTGAAAATTTGCCCGATAGGGTGTTTGTGGGGGAGGGGCACACCATCCGCGTGTCGGTGGAGGGACGTCAACCCAGATGTTTCATGTGTGGGCAGAAGGGTCACGTCCGCTCGGCCTGTATTAAAAAAAAGCCAAACACCGTTAAAGCAGGTGACGCCCCTCCTCCAAATGCGGAAGAGGAAGGAAAAGATAGAGCAGTCACCGTCGAAGTGGAGAGTGGAAACACTGAGGAAAAAAAACAACAAGAACAAGAGAGTGAGAAAATGGTTGCCGTAGTGGAGAACAAAACGGCAAAGATGGAGTTCTCAACTGTGAGCAACAAAAGGAAGAAACAGCACGCGCCAGAGTCCCCTCCCCAAACAAAAACAAATCTGCATCATGCACAACCACACAGACAGAGGAAAAAAAAAAACTTCCCACCCTTACCCCGCTGGTACAACACTGATAGGACAGAGGTTCAAGACCCCCCCCCCTCAACCTGCATTAAAGGGATTTTTAAAAAATGAAAGAATAGTGGCGATAAACACAAAAAACGGAAAAGTAGTAAAATACATTAAAGCCCACCCAAGGGTAAGATACTTCAAGAGCGGCACAGAGGACGCTCAATACCGGTATGCAAGGGTCTCAGAAGAAGACTACACAGAAAGACTGTTCCAGGAGCATGTAATAAACAAAATAATAATAGACATTTCCAACGACGTAAAAGAGGGCAGATTGATTGTCAGCCCGGCAGCCACCCCAAACCAGAGCCCGGTGGCAACTCAGAGAAAGAGCCCAGCAGAAACGGAAGAAGGAGGGGAGGTTGGCAAACGGAAAGTGCCATGCTCCCTCTCACAACCGTAAGTCTTTATTTCTACCTTTATTTTTTCAATGATTAAGTTAGGTAGCTTAAATGTGAGTGGAATGGGCTCGAAATGGAAACAGGCTTGTTTTCTGCAAGACCTCATTTCACATAGAATAGATGTGGCTGTGATAACAGAGTCCAAGATGAAGGGACCTGAAGCGTTCTCGCCCCTCCTCAATGGTTACGAGAAATTTATTTCTCCGAGCCGGAGGGGAGGTGCAGGCGTGGTAGTCCTCAAGAAAAACTTGGATTTACAGATACGTACTGTCTTTCTGGACCCAGAAGGTAGGCTGGTCGTCCTAGATGTAACACATGAAAGTAAGCAGTCCTTCAGGTTGGTAGCTGCCTATACTCCTAACGGACAGAGGCAGTCGGATTTTTTTCGGAACCTGGAGTACTTTCTATTGACGTCTAAAACCATAGTTTTGTTAGGGGACTTCAACACTATTCTCGATGCGCGAGTTGATAGTGTAGGCTCCACTGATAGGAAAGGAAATTCTTGCCTCAAGGGTCTACTAGAGAGCTTTAATCTAGTAGACCGTTACCAACTGGATGAGCCAAGCGTTCCACAGTGGACGTGGAGTAATAACAACGGCTCACTCAGATTGTACATAGATAGAATATTTGTTAAGGAAAGAGATAAGAATAGTTTTAGCTGTCCACATTTTTGCATTGTGCCTTACTCGGATCACAAACTTGTGACGTGTGAGGTACATATGGATAAGTGTCATAGACAGGGACCCAGGTATTGGAAAATGAACACGTCTATTTTGGCTTGTGAAGCTTTCCATACCGGGATTAAGGAGTTAGTGCAGAGGGCTATGTGAAAGAACAATTCTGGCACCAAGGAATGATTCTGTAGACAAGCTGAATTTAAATTTGTTAACTCAGCTTCCAGGACCTGAATGTTCATACAGATCAATTAACTCTGTCCCTGATCAAGAACAGGCAACGCATTACCCAGTGGAGTTCCTCAATTCACTTCAGCCACCAGGATTTCCACCACACATTCTGATAGTGAAAATAGGTGCTCCCATAATGCTATTAAGAAACCTTGATGCACCCAGACTCTGCAATGGAACAAGGTTGGTTGTTAAAACAGCCATGCCCTGTGTTGGAAGCAACAATAATTACAGGCAACATGATGGGTGAGAATGTCTTCATTCCAAGGATACCTCTCATTTCAAATGATCTCCCCTTTCAGTTCAAGAGACTGCAGTTTCCGGTCAAACTTAGCTTTGCAATGTCTATCAACAAAGCACAAGGTCAATCTCTAAAGGTGGTGGGACTTAACCTCCTTCAACCTTGCTTCTCACGTGGTCAGCTGTATGTTGGATGTTCTAGAGTTGGAAATGAAAAGAACCTCTACATTCTCAGTGATAAACATGGCAAGACAGAAGACATAGTATATGAAGAAGCACTTACATGAATAGTATGTACATGTCATATACAGAAAAGTAAAACCATTGAGTACTATTACACTTTCACTTTTCGACTGACATGCGTGAATGTATATCTGTGTATATAAAAGTGAAACAATAACGTGGTATATTCGCTGTGTGTGTGTACTCTACACACAGCTTTCATTGTTTTGTAATCTGTACCTGTTTTTGGGTTACGAAATAAGTTAGACAAAAAGGTGTTTTTGAATTACGTGTATTTACTTTATATACATATATGAGTTGACAACATTCTTTTCCCATTTCACTTAACGTCTATGTTCCATGCTGGCATGGGTTGGAGAGTTATTAATGTAGAAAGTTGGTATCTCAGCTACTAGCAGTTGAGACCTGCGTAATCTAGGCGGCGTTTTTAAATTACATTATTTTCTTTAACCCGGTTTTGGTGCATCTTCAATTTTCCCATTCATGAGAGGCGCCCAGCCATCATTCATCTGAGAGTCCATATTTTACTTTTTTTTTTCTTCCAGTATATAAGCAACAATTTCATTCCCGGGCAACGCCAGGTGCCTCTGCTAGTCTAATATATAAAATAGAGACGTGTGCGTATTCACTTTTCATGCAAAAACAGCTTCACCAATTGCTTTCATACTTGTGATGCATGAATAATTTGACCTTAGACAAATTATAGGTTGTTCATTTGATTTTTTTTTATTAAAAATTATTAAAATTATAAAATATTACTTTTTATATTACATTCACATCTTTGAAAGATTTAAAAATATTTACTTCCAGTTTTCTAGCATCAGTAATGTAACATATCTCTTTACGTATATCTCTCTATCACTCTGTAACATATCTCCCTATCTATATCTCTTGTTTTCACTTTCAGATGCTATTCTTTACACTTTCAATTTTCATACGCCTGTAAAAATTAACACTTCCTTCTCCAAGCCTAGATTCGAAACCGAATCTAAGAATTCTCGGTCATCCAAACACCTCAATCAACAGGCGCGAAAAGCAGGTTTTCTTTGTCCTGTCACAAAGTGATTGATGATCTCCCTTTAACCTTCGACCTTATAGATGTCAGGCGAAGTTCAACTGGACAGCAACTGGCCTACATAGGTACTAAGCCTGCTGCAGTATGTCTGTCCTTCTAGCTGCCACGATTCTTATAAATAGAGTGGTCAACAGGACAGACACACACAGAGACGGAGACTGTGATGTGCGCAGACTGAACCAGTGTCCTGCTACTATGAGATAGAGATCTGTTGCCTGCTATTCAATATGAAAGAACGAACACACACACAAACATATCTAGTCTTAGGGTACATCAACTCCAGATGTATCCTGGTTCCATCATTTTTCTAGCAACTCGAAGCCAGTTGCCAAAATTGAATGTAGTGGCAAATATTATTTATTAACACCAGCAAATAAAAAAAATGTTACAGTTAAATCAGTTATCGCTTTGTCATTTCACAGGCAAACACATGCCTATCGCACAGACACTAAACAAAAACATACCACATTTTGGTGACTCCACTACACGCCATTGTTTAACTTCCATGTTATTGTCTTCACTGTAATTCTAAGTTTTGAATTGCTATTTACAAACAAACCACAACAAATTACTGATAGAAAGAAGTTCACAATTACTGATGTATGTAATTTCAACTAAGGGACATTATAGATAACGAATGACAAAGAAAATGTTTGGCAAAAATTAATGGCCAAAACACTTGAACTTTGACACCAATAAATCAAGGAAACGTTAGCCAGACATAGCTTCACTTGTCAGCGCTGTGACCACCAAATGTTATAAATAAAAAGACATTTGGCTAAGAAAAGTTAATTGCTGTCAGACACCACACCAGTGCTACTAAGTCAGCTGCTGTCAGATACCACACTTTACAAAGACTGTCATCTGTCTAATTGAGACAGCACGACTGCTGACTCTTACGGTTGAACAAACAACTGTTATACAAGTAAGATTTTTCACACACACACATGCTTTGCCTATTCAAACAAACAAAAACACTAGTTACAAAAACAGCAATTCCTACACCACGAATCCTGTTGGACTACTGTTCCTGTTGGATCACGCCTTTCCTGCACCTTGATTGGAGATCAGTATAATTTGTCTGACTCTTCCACTTTTTTCTCGTTCTTCTTCTACCTATCTCGTCCTTCCCTTTTCTCGCCACCAATAACACCCACACCGACATTCACATACAATGTAACCTCATGGACATCGGTGGCGATTTTTTCTTCCTCCGTTTTTCCCTTCTTTGGACTGTGCATTGAAAGTGCTTCCACTTGATCTCCTTAAATGTCTTTCGCGAGAACTTTTAAATAGTTGAAAATACATTTATTTATTCTCATAATGTATTTCTCAGTATATAACAACACTATCCTTTATGTGAGCAGGGAGACATTAAATATGTGAAAAAGTTCATCAAAAGCCATCCAGATAGAGAATATAAATAAAACATAAAAAACAGTGTTGGAACTCTTTTAAACAAAATAATATATATACATATATATACGTGTGTGTGTGTGTGTGTGTGTGTGTGTGTGTGTATTAAGCTGATGCAAAATAACTTATTTCAAAAACTAGACACCCTCTAATTTTATTTAATTTAGTGCAAAAAAACATGCAAAGTTTCAGCACAATTGAAGACATTTTAAAAGTTGCTACCATCCACTGAACATTTTGTATATTGTTATTTTTCAGTTTATATTTATTATATATATTTATATGTATATATATGTATGAATACTACTGGCCTTAGACAGTGGGATAATAGTTTCAGTGGTCAACTGGTTCAGTAGTATTAGTAATAAA
>NC_142934.1:74084490-74086990 GCF_046866305.1 Octopus bimaculoides | reverse complement strand
ACCAGCCACTGCCACCGCTACATGGGCTAAATCATCTCTCAGAACCTGATATCCAATTCCAAATTGGGGACATCACGGAGAGAGAGGTGAATGATTTCGTAAGAAAAGCGAGAGCAAAGAGTGCCCCAGGAGGTGATGGCGTCTCATATAAAGGACGAACTGTGACAGCTGTGCGTGCAATGAGTGTCACCGGACATTTCATACTGCCTGCATTTCTCTTCAAGAGGAAGCGCATAGCCAACCCACTGCTTCATGGAGCACCAGAAGGTTCAGTTGTCTATGGAAGCAAAAATGAATGGATTGATCAGGAAACATTTTCTAAGTGGCTACGCCATTTCATTCAACATACAAATCCATCTGTTGAGAGAAAAGTTCTCCTACTTTTGGACAATCACATTAGTCACATTAACTTGGATGCAATCGAGCTTGCTCGCAAGCATGGCATAGTCATGGTTTCAATTCCACCTCATACCAGCCACAAGCTTAGACAGGACCTTTTTTGTGCCCCTCAAAACTGTTTATCAACAGGAAGTTGACAAGTGCATCATCAATCACCCAGGTCAGTGGGTAGATGACTTCAAAGTTACTGCCTTTTGGGGGCAGGTCTTCATACAAGCCGCAACAGTTCAGAACGCCTGCAGTGGATTTTGTTGCACTGAGATTTTGCCATACAATCCGGATGTGTTTGGTGATATAGATTTCATTTCGGCAGAAGTCACTGAAATTGCTGATTCTAAGGAAAGTCCAGCACCATCACAGGAACAGCCACAAGTAGATCCTGCACCCGCCCAGTCTTATGATCCATCTGTCAAAGGTGCAGATGGATGAAAAGTCAAGAAGGCACAGAGATAGGCCTACACAATTCACCACATCAAAGAATCTCTGTTGTTTCCTTGTCGCCTGTTCCACGAACTCAGGATACAGCAAGAAAAAGAAGAGCTCAAACTTCAAAGTGCATCACCAGTTCAAATTTTAAAGACTCTCTCTCAGCTAAAGCCATAAAAAAACCAACAATTAAACCAACAGCAAGGAGAAATGCTTGCAAACCAAAGAACCAGAACCCTGGAAGTGTGCTGAAGACACCAGCCTGCACACCAAAAACAACACACAAGGAGTTCCACTGCAATTTCTGTGATGAACTTTATCAAGAACCCCCGACAGAAAACTGGATTGAATGCCAGCTGTGCAGGGAATGGGAACATGAAAGGTGTGCTGGAGTTGAAATTGATGACCTTACATGTATTTGTGAACATTGTGTCCCCTAATCAGCTACCTTACTGACCAGTTACATTGAGCATTATTTCTGTGTCATCAGAAAAAAAACAAACCATGAACCTTCAGGGGTGGGATGAGTCTGGAAACAGAGAGCAGGAAACAGTATTTCTCATGATCATAATTTTCTTTCATTTATATCATTTTCAGTTGTTTTATAAATAAAAGATGTATTCCAGTATAATGCACATGAGCATGTACTTGAATGTGGCAAAATGTAACAAACATTCTTATGATGCAAAACAGTCCAACCTAGAACTTTTTGCCCCAGTGCTGGCACAAAACGGACCATGTCTGATAAAAATTTCTTTTACACATATCTATGCAAGATTTTTTTTCCAATTAACCATACTACACAGAAACATGAATGGCTATTCTCTATGCACATAGCAATTTACATTAAGAAGTGTGCATTTTTGACAGAAATATCGAACTTTTCCCTTGTGGGTCTGTTTTGCCCCATCTTCCCCTATACATATTTTAAAGATATATAGTTTTGACACCAGTTCAATGAGGAGAAGGTGTCACTCTCCAAGTAGAAATCCTGAATATAAAAACACCGCATTTCTGGCTTCCAATCCATTGGATATATGAACATGAGATTACGTGCTCGGATATCAACGCCTTTAGAGTTACGCATAAGAGTAATGTCCTCTCCATCTGCAGATGACATATAAGTCAGATATTTGATTTCACTGTTTTCTGATGGCAGTAAGAAGTTTGAAAACATTCATTTGAATATAAAGTGTAAGAATACACCAACAAAAAGTTTTAAAACGAATTCATCAAGAAATAGCACAATCAGAGCCAGAATTTGTCCTGTAACACTGTTCCCTTACATCAAACAACATAAGTCCTTGTTAATGGAAAACAGTTCCCTGTATTTACATCTCAGAGTTGAATTCTACAAGGTGATACCAGAGCCCCATATCTGTTTTTTTTTGGTTATGGATCATGCAATGAAAGCTGCAGCCCATATGGAGGATGGAATTCGCATATCAGTCACGTAAGTTTGTCTATCTCACATTTGCAGATGACGTTGTTTCCTTTGCTCCTAACCCCATGTAAGAAAAGGACTATTTGGATCGTGTCATGTGAGAAGCAAAGACTACGGGACAAGAAATGAACAAATAAAAGAAAAAGTACATCACCATTAATATAAACACAGGCAAAACAAGAGGCATCCAGACAAAGGAAATAGCTATCCAAGGTTGATAAATTCACTTAC
>NC_142934.1:74034490-74081990 GCF_046866305.1 Octopus bimaculoides | reverse complement strand
CTCTTCCTAATTAATAGAACTATGATCCTTTCAGGGATTTTCATCACCTGGTCCAGCAATTTTATGCCTCTGTAATTATTTCTACTTAAGGCATCAATCACCTTTGTCTTTGCAGCAGTTAACTATAATGCTGCTACACCAATCACTGAGTATGACTGCCTCATGGACAACCTGATTAACTATATAGGTAACAAGGCTAAATCCTACCCCACCAGACATTTTAAGCCACCAGATATTTTAATCATTATGAAGCAAACTTCTTAGCCACAAAGCCATGCATATGACCCATTAAGTTTACACATGGAAGGAAAATTTATGACAGAAAACAAAATAATAGGTCTTAAACAACATTTATGTGTATCAGGTTTCTAGAATAAGTGCATTGTAGCTCTGCATGTTGTAAGGGGCAACTATAACGGTTGGCATCAGCAAAGGCAGACCTCTAAAAATGCCAGCATGGAAAAATAAGTACAAAAACGATGAGGATGATGAAGAATTACTGTAGCAAAGTAATAAAGTGAAAAATAAAGATAAATTTTCAGGAAACTTACCTTGAGTGAAACTTTGGAAAGGTACAGATGTCATTTACAAATGATATTTGTTCTGGAAATAGTAAAATAGGGCAACTTGAATAAATGAGTCAAGTCAATGAGTACCATAGTTGTGTGTGTGTGTGTGTGTGGCATACTGTTGTTTGTTATCAAAGACAATAATGACAAACCTATGACACACATACTAGCAACATGATGCAGTAGAAAATATTTAGATAACACCATCAAATAAAGGAGACCCACCACTCCTGTATTCTCCATCTATCAAAAGCTACATTTCCTCTTCAGAATCAGAAGTAAAAATGTTAATCTTTAAACAGCTGCTCGTCTTTCACAAAGCACAATTATACCCTGCCCCTGCACCAAAGCAACTGATGACAGAGCACCCACCACATACACAGTTTCTAGACTGCATCCAAATAAAAGCAGTCTAACTCAGTGTTTCTCAGAAGGCTGGGGAAGGGCAGTGTGGACTGAAAAGGGAGCAGATGAATCTTTTATCTTTTACTTTTTTCAGCCATTGAACTGTAGCCAAGCTGGAGTTCTGCATTGAAGGGTTTAGTTGAACAAATCAACCCCAACACTTAAGTTTTTAAAACCTAGTACTTATTCTATCAGTCTCTTTTCACAAACCACAAAGTTACAGAGTGTAAACAAACTAACAGCAGTTGTCAAGCTGTGATAGGGAAAAACCCAAACAAAACACACACACACACATATATATATATATATATATGTATATATATATATATATATATATATATATATATATATATATATATATATATATATATATATATATATAAATGAGAGTGTGTGCTCCCAGCAGCTAACTTCACTTACAGGGCTATAATAGAAAACACTTGCCCAAGGTGCTGCACAATCCAACTGAACCTGAAACCACATGGTTACAAAGCAAGCTTCTTAACCACACTGCCATATCAGGCTAGGCTGGGTGTAATAAAATTAATATAGTTTTAAACTTGTCCAATGCAAAGTCAAAGACAGCAGAATCATATGGATACAAACTATTTCATCTCATTTAAAAAGAGGAGTAGGTCTTGTATTTGGTGGAGTTGGTAATTGCCTGTTTGAGAACCACTAGTTAGTCTACCTGACATATCTTCACACATGAAATATTTAGGAAATATTTTCCTCTTGTTAAACATTTATCTTGCTATGTCTTTTTTTCATCTATACTAAAACAGCCTCTACTCCACTTGACCCTTTAGCATTTAAATCAGCTATATCAGGTCCCAGATCCAACCTACCACACCGACCCTACACAATGTCATTCTAAAAATAAGCAATCATCAAAATCTCAAAGTTATAAGACAATGCATGATTAATTCAAAACAATGTGAATCAATAAGCAATAAATTTGACAGAGTAATCTGAATGCTAAAAGGCTAAATTACTAATTTTAAACTCCCACAATAGTGAAAGCCACTGAAAATTATAAACAATTTTTTTTAAAAAACCCAAAAAAAACTAAAGAATTCCTTACTAGGTGAATGCATTATAACATTAGTTAACTTCATGTAGGGAACAATTTCTGTGAGTAGGACCTCATTGGAAGCACCAAGAATAGGAACTGAAAGAGATGAAAATCAGTTGTTTTAGTGAAGAGTAAAAAGGTTTTTGAAAGCATAAAGGTATCATTTACAAATGATATTTGTCTGGAAATAGTAAAAAGGACAACATGAATAAAGTCATAGGAGTATCTAATAAATGACTTGAAAATTCAGAAAACCAGATTTGCCATCCTTTACCAAGGGTTGTTGTTTAGCCCCTGGTCAGAACTGATTGAGCAAACCTATGACCAAAGGTACTTTAACATCCACCTTCTCAGGCATTAGTATAACAATATGCTCTTTCAATTTAAAAAGGTAGGGTATACTTTGAAGAAAATTTTGACAGCTATTTCAAATAGATCAAGCCACTACAGAGTTCACTTCATTGACTTAAGTAGTATGTTGTGTGAAGGAGTGAAATAACTGAATAGATAATAAACTAAAATACAAGCTCATAGGCCACAGGTTCAAATCTACAGCAGGAGTTTCATTTTCGTTGGGTTTTTTTTAACAAAGATTGCTCAATCTCGGACTAAAATCTACCAATCAATCAATCTAGCTTTAACCCTTTAGCATTTAAACCGGCCACATCCGGCCAAAAGTATTCTGCTTATTCAATGTTCAAACTGGCCAGATCTGGTCTCTCACACCAACCCTACAATATCATTTTGAAAATTAACTGCTATCTCATCAAAATCTCATAGCTAGAAGATAATGCATGATTAGTTCAAAACAATGTGGATTAAAAAGCATTAATTTTGACAGAATAATGTGAACACTAAAGGGTTAACCCTTTAACATTTAAACCAGCCATATCTGGCCTAAATATTCTACCTGCTCTATGTTCAAATCAGCAAAATGTGGCCTCTCACACCTACCCTACAATGTTATTCTAAAAATAAACAATCACATCATCAAAATCTCCAAGCAACAAGGTAATATGCATGCTTAATTGAAAACAATGTGAATAAATTAGCATTACATCTGACAGAGTAATCTGAACACTAATGGGTTAATAGATACGAGATCACCCAGTTCAATCTCAGACAAGTTTACCAATCAGCCCACCTAACTGTCAGTAAGGTATTCATCAAGTTAATTCAGTTTCAGACCATAGTCCATCAATCAGTCTATCTGAGCTGTTAGGCCATTTTAATGACCAGAAAATTGATAATAATTAGCACTAAACCAACTACAACAGTGTATTTTGTGTAATAAATTAAATGCAAAATTTAGGGTGGGATCTGAATTCCAGATTTGTAGAATTGATCAGATATTTACTTCTTTTAATTAGACATAAGATTTGAGGATGGGGAACTGAGAAACTGAGGTGTTGATGCTTTTTCAAGAAATAACCACCACTATGAACCAAAACTTGTCCATTAAATCAGAACACCAGAAGCTTTCCTTTACTTATTTTCATAGAATATTGATTTCTATTAACTACACAGAAACCATTTTTCTAGGGAGAGCATCAAGTCAACTGATATTTATGGCACAGGCATGACTGTGTAGAAGTAAGCATAGGCTTGGTTGTGTGATTAAGAAGTTCGTTTTCCAACCACATAATTTTGAGTTCAGTCTCACTGCATGGCATTTTTGGGCAGGTGTCTTCTACTATAGTGCCAAGCCAACCAAAGCCTTGTAAGTGGATTCTGTAGACAGACACTAAAAGAGGTCTGTGTGTATGTGTAGTTGTGTGTCCTTGTCTTGACAGAGCGATACAGGCAGCATCATTTCATTTCCAATATTCTCTGATAATATGTCTGGTTATGGAGAAATATTACTTAACTTGGAAACAGGTATGGTTTGACAACAGGAAGGACATCCAGCCACAGAAAAATCTATCTTGATAAATTCTGTCCAACCCGTGCAAGCATGAAAAAGTGAACATTAAAACGATGATGATAATGGCAAAGTTTAGTTTCCAAAATATGCTACCATTGCCACCACCACCACCACCACGCCTACTTTTTCGTGCTCACATGGGTCAGAGTTTTCTCATGACCAGATTAAGAGAATCACCTCTATGTAATTTAATCCAGTGATTTACTGTTTAAGTCATATCTATAGATTATTATTATTATTATTATTGAATGAAGCCAGTATGCTCCGTTGGATGTGTAATGTCAATGTGAATACCCGTCAGAGTGTAAGTATCTTGAGAGAAAAGCTGAACATTAGAAGCATCAGTTGTGGCGTGCAAGAGAGACGATTGCGCTGGTATGGACATGTGGTGAGAATGGAGGAGGATAGCTGCGTGAAAAAGTGCCACACCCTAACAGTTGAGGGAACCCGTGGAAGAGGTAGGCCCAGGAAGACCTGGGCTGAGGTGGTGAGGCAAGACCTTCGTACATTGGGCCTCACCGAGGCGATGACTACGGACCGAGACCTTTGGAAATGGGCTGTGCGTGAGAAGACCCGGCAAGCCAAGTAAGATCGTTGCCAGTGCCCCTGGACTGGTTCTTGTGCGGGTGGCACATGAGATGCACCATTTTGAGCGTGGCCGTTGCCAGTACCGCCTGACTGGCTCCTGTAGGATTTTCGAGCGAGATCGTTGCCAGTGCCCCTGGACTGGCTTGTGCGGGTGGCACATAAAAGACACCATTTCGAGCGTGGCCGTTTTCGTGCGGGTGACACGTAAAAGCACCCACTACACTCTCTGAGTGGTTGGCGTTAGGAAGGGCATCCAGCTGTAGAAACTCTGCCAAATCAGACTGGAGCCTGGTGTTGCCATCCGGTTTCACCAGTCCTCAGTCAAATCGTCCAACCCATGCTAGCATGGAAAGCGGACGTTAAACGATGATGATGATGATTATTATTAAATCCTTTAGCATTTAAACCAGACATATCTGACCCGAATATTCTACCTGCTTTATGTTTAAAACGATCCAGATCTGGCCTCTCACACGTACCCTACAATAGCATTCTAAACATAAATAACATCATTGAAATCTTGAAGCTATGAGATAATTCAAGATTAATTCAAAACAATAAAGCATTACATTTAACAGAGTAACATGAATGTTAAAGGGTTAAGTCAAAGCATCAAAATTAAGAGGTAAAAATAATTATTTGCCAGAGTTTGGTATTCATTACTTACAACTAAAAATATCTTTACTTGCTTGGTACCGGTCCCTGAACTGAAACAAAAAAAAAATTATTTTTATTCAGAATTACATTTCAAAACCAATTGAAATGGTAATTTTAAATATGTGAAATTTTCTGTCATTTGATCATAATTTTTTTTAAACCAAATTATTTTTTCATATTTGGCACTAGGAAGGGCATCCAGCCATATAAACCAGGCCAAAGCTTATATCAGAGCCCTGATACAACTCTGCTCCAGTCATTCAACTCATACCAGCTTAGAAAACATGATTAAATGATGATGATGAGGAGGAGGACAACAATGTTTTCATCAGTTAAATCATGAACAACATGGTAGGCATCCATTGGTCTCAAAAGATCATGGATTTGCACCTGGAGAATTTCTGTCACCTGCTGATGGTGCTGCAGCATCTGCTGTGGTTGTGGAGGCCCACACAGAAGTGGCAATCATGCATACAGTGATTGCATTTGAAGGAGCTTTCTACCGGCACTACTGGCTTTTCCTTGGTGGCAAGTTCCAGTTTCTCATCCCTTCACTCCATCCCCTTTCACAGTATTTATCTCCAGCGTAGGCAATCATTTGCAACCTCCTCCCACCTCAGGACGTCCAGATTGATTGCCTTCATATCTCTTGCAGATGTCCTTGAAATGAAAATGAGGTCATCCTTGTGCTCATGTCGTTGGCCAAGTCTCCACACAGGAGGTCTTTTGGGATCCTTCTATCCAGTATACGATGTACATGACTGAGCCAGTGTGAATGGCGCTGCTGGAGCAGGGTGAATATACTGAGTATCTTGGCGTAGTTGAGGACTTCAGTGTTGGTGACTTGGTCAGTCCACTTGATAGCCAAGATGCATCTCAGATTACAAAGGCAGAAGATGTTGAGACACTGCTCCTGTCTGGACTAGAGGCTCCAGGTCTCACTGCCATAGTGTGCTAAGGATGCATGCCTTATAGACAGCAACATTGGTGTTTGCAGTCAGTTTCTGTTTCCCAAAACTCTCTTTATGAACCTAGGAAATGTGAAAGATGCTCATCCAACTTGCCTACTCATCTCAGAGTCTAAGCAGAGGTCATCAGAAATGGTAGAGCCAAGGTAGATGACCTCATAGACTACCTCCAGCTTGTAGTTGTTGATGGTATAACAGTGAATTGGGTACCACTTTTATAAGGGTGTTTTATTTTATCTTATTTATATGGTTTCGACTTGGAATAGATAATAAATATATTTTATTTCTTGAGTAGGAATCTATATTGATAAATCCATCACTTATAACTTAATTATAAGTATTATCACTATACGTAAATCTTAATACAAGCTACATAAATACCATGATGAATTATATATATATATATATATATATATATATGTATATATATCTATATCAAGACGCTGAAACGTACATGTATGTTGAAGATAAATAAGTTCATGTTCTTTTTCACTGCTATAAAAAAAAACAGTTTCATAGTTGCAGAAATAAATTTCAGTAACAGGTTGAAGAAAATGAAGAAAGAGAAATTATTTGCTACATTAGTGTACTGATGTACATTTAATATTTACAGTACATTTAGAAGTCAAAGAAATTCGTTGTAGAGAGTTACGACATAATATTTATACTAGCTAATTCTTTCATACTAAACTACTAGAGTTTACACAAAAATTCAAATAAGTCTTGTTGGATTTAAGTAATCAACATGGCATAAAAATAGCCAATATCTCAAAGGTGAGTGTCATGGAGTCTATTGACAACAAACAATCACTGATTAATTTCCCAAAAATCAGGGGTTTTATAACTACCCATACCTGAATTCTAAGGTATGGGTAGTTGTTATTTTAATACTACAAATTACATAACCCATACATTTGCAAAATTAAACCTTCATTATTTTTCTGAGCATGAAAAGACCCAACAGGCTTGCATACAGAACAGCCCTGGGGTGGAAAAGGTTTCCCCACTTCCTTGTTGGCTTTATTCTTTAGTATTCATCATCATAGGTGGTTTGTAAATCAGTACCAATCTAAAATAATCTTAATAAGTGACTTTTAATACTCACCTTTCTTCGGACCGAATACAGTTCTGGTTTGTGTAAAGGTCTGAAACTCATTCGGTTATCTGAGTTTTGGGTTTTATCCAATGTATTGCTATGCATGATACCTCGGGTTGCTATAGATACAGCATAGTCCTGTAAGGTACTTCTGACCTGAAATAATCCAGAAATTTGAATTTCTTTTTTTTTTTTAAAGAAAATATGATTTAAAGATGTTTTCATTTTTTTGTTTCAGTCACTGGAACATTGGGACGCTGCCTTGAAAGGTTTAGTCAAACAAATCAATACAGGATGCGTGTGTGTGTGTGTGTGTGTGTAAATTAAAGTAGTGAGGAAAGGCTAACAATTAGTCAATGCAGGACAAGGACATTTAATTTCATTTAATTCAATCTAAATTTAGCTACATAACAAATGGTAAAAATAGTACAAAATGGTAAAAAGCACTCAGAATGCATACCTATTAGTTTGAGTTATCCTGACAAAAACTCCTCATATTCTCCCTTTCTCTCTCTCTCATATATGTATGTATATAATTATATATATATATATATATATATATACACACACACACACACACACACACACACACACACACACACACACACACACACACACACACATGCTCAGACACAGACAATATAATCGAATATACATAGAATACACACACAAAATACACAAAGTAGTATGAAAATTAATAACAAAATAAATATCACTTTATTTTAAATAAACATCAATATTATTTTAGTATTAATATTCTTGCTTTCTAGTGTATTTTGCATATACATAATATACTCTGAGTGGTTGGCGTTAGGAAGGGCATCCAGCTGTAGAAACTCTGCCAAATTAGATTGGAGCCTGGTGTTGCCATCCGGTTTCACCAGTCCTCAGTCAAATCGTCCAACCCATGCTAGCATGGAAAGCGGACGTTAAACAATGATGATGATGATGATGATGATATAGTTCAACCCATGCCAGCATGGAAGGCAGACATTGTAGATGATGTATGTATATACAGTACCGTGGAAAAGTCTTCAGCTACTTTAAGCTATTGTAAATTTCTATTAATTGCCAACTTATAAGTGATGTTTCGCATTGTGTTTTTTTACAGATGAAACATTGGCCTTGTCAGAGTCATTTCCCTACCTAATCATTATATTTTGTAGTTAGATATTCTGAATGAGAGGGGAAGATGAGAGACAACCACCTAAAATGGCCATGCAAAAGTTTTTCGCCACCTCACATAAACTAATAAAGATAGTGTTTTAAAACAGAAAAATGATTAGGTACGGAAATGACTTTGTATGGAAATGACTCAGAACGTGTTTCATCTGTACAAAATGCAAAGCGACACATCCACTTATAAGTTGGCAATTAGTAGAAATTTATATAGTTTAAAGTGGCTGAAGACTTTTGCACGGAACAGTATATAAAGAAAAAAGGGATAAAAAATTCCAGGCAAATATCAATAAAGCACTCAATTTTATGTGAATTTGGTTAACTATATCAAACAATTAGACACCAACAAATGCAAGCAGAATAAACATCCAAGGTAACTCTGCATGTATGGTAAGTAGATCCAAATATCATTTAAAAGAATTTCAAGAAATTTCAAGTATTAGGTAACAAAAATACAAATAGAGAAAATCACATCTTTAATTAAAAATATGATTTTCCCTATCTGTATTTTTATTATAGTATTTCAGAGGGATTCGTAAACTGAGGTTCAACTGCATTAAATGAATATGAGAACAACAAGAGATAAAGTACGATTTATTCGTGATCAGAGTTGTTCAAAAACCAAAGTTCTACTGTGTGTATATACGTATAATTATATATAAGTATATAATTATTAATTTTGCATATACGGCTTTTATGCTAGTGGTCACTAACATTATTATTTTTAGTAATAATAATGTTCTCTTATATTTATATATATAAGCACCATTCAAGCTTGGTCGATGCCAGTACCACCTGAGTGGCCCTCGTGCGGGTAACACGTAAAAAGCATCCACTACACTCTCGGAGTGGTTAGGAAGGGGATCGAGCTGTAGAAGCTTTACCAAATCAGATTGGAGCCTGGTGCAGCCTTCTGGCTTGCCAGCCCTCAGTCAAACCGTCCAACCCATACCAGCACGGAAAGCGAACATTAAACGACAATGATGATAATAAAAAAAATATATATATATACTAGCAGAGCCACCCGGCGTTGCCCGGGAATGAAGTTGTTGCTTATTGGTACTTACTCTTTTACTTGTTTCAGTCATTTGACTGCAGCCATGCTGGAGCACCGCCTTTAGTCGAGCAAATCAACCCCAGGACAAATTCTTTGGAAGCCTAGTACTTATTCTATCGGTCTCTTTTGCCGAACCGCTAAGTTACGGGGACGTAAACACACCAGCATCGGTTGTCAAGCGATGTTGGGGGGACAAACACAGACACACAAATACACATATATATACATATATACGACGGGCTTCTTTCAGTTTCCGTCTACCAAATCCACTCACAAGGCTTTGGTCGGCCCGAGGCTATAGTAGAAGACACTTGCCCAAGGTGCCACGCAGTGGGACTGAACCCGGAACCATGTGGTTGGTAAGCAAGCTACTTTCCACACAGCCACTCCTGCGCCTATACTTGGAAACTTTTACGATAATTAAAATGGGGCATAAATGAAAAAAATTCACACAGCGAATATACCACGTTATTGTTTCACTGTTATATACACAGATATACATTCACGCATGTCAGTCGAAAAGTGAAAGTGTAATAGTAATACTTACTTTAACACTCAATGGTTTTACACTTTTCTATATGACATGTACATACTATTCATGTAAGTGCTTCTTCATATACTATGTTTTCTGTCTTGCCATGCTTATCACTAAGAATGTAGAGGTTATTTTCATCTCCAACTCTAGAACATCCAACATACAGCTGACCACATGAGAAGCAAGGTTGAAGGAGGTTAAGTCCCACCACCTTTAGAGATTGACCTTGTGCTTTGTTGATAGACATTGCAAAGATAAGTTTGACCGGAAACTGCAGTCTCTTGAACTGAAAGGGGAGATCATTTGAAATGAGAGGTATCCTTGAAATGAAGACATTCTCACCCATCATGCTGCCTGTAATTATTGTTGCTTCCAACACATGGGGCATGGCTGTTTTAACAACCAACCTTGTTCTATTGCAGAGTCTGGGTGCATCAAGGTTTCTTAATAGCATTATGGGAGCACCTATTTTCACGATCAGAATGTGTGGTGGAAATCCTGGTGGCTGAAGTGAATTGAGGAACTCCACTGGGTAATGCGTTGCCTGTTCTTGATCATGGACAGAGTTAATTGATCTGTATGAACATTCAGGTCCTGGAGGCTGAGTTAACAAATTTAAATTCAGCTTGTCTACAGAATCATTCCTTGGTGCCAGAATTGTTCTTTCACATAGCAACTTGTGACTAACCCTAACCCTAACCCTGGTTAGTAAATTATGAAATTACTTAAATCAGTAAATGTGAAGTTGTTAGCGATTGAAAACGTAAACTGTTAGTGAGAACAGTAACGATTGAAGTTAAAGTGAGGTTGAAGTGAAATTTGTCACTCAGTGAACCAAAGAACCAGTATCGAAGGTACCAGAAAAAAAGAAAACCTCAGCAACAGGAAAACACAAAACCGTACTTCTGTTAGTAAATGATGAAATTACTGACATCAGTAAATGTGAACTTGTTAGCGATTGAAAACGTAAACTTTTATTGAGAACAGTAACGATTGAAGTGAAAGTGATGTTGAATCGAAATTTGTCACTCAGTGAACCAAAGAGCCAGTATCGAAGGTACCAGAAAAAAAAAAAACCTCAGCAACAGGGAAACACGAAACCGTACTTCTGTTAGTAAATGATGAAATTACTTACATCAGTAAATGTGAGTAAACTTTTAGTGCAAACAGTAACGATTGAAGTTAAAGTGAAGAAAAAACTATGGCTACCGGAAGTTGACATTGAGGAACATTTTTAAAGAAGTGAATCTTAAATATAAAGCAATATTATTTATCTTAATAAAAAAAATCAAATGAAGAACCTAAGATTTATCAGAGGTCAAATTATTCCTGCATCACAAGTATGGAAGTAAATAGTGAAGCCGTTTTCACGTGATAAGCGATTACACACACATCTCTGTTTTATATATAGTATAGATATATATATATATATATATATTGGACCTCAGGAAATCAAAGTGGCTGAGTTCTTTTTGAGTGTTGGGCCTCACGGAGGGAATGACCAAGACCTTTGGCATTATGTCATGCTTCAGAAGACCCATCTAGCTGAGCAAAATCAGTCGTAGTAGATACTGGTGTCACACAAATGGCACTCATGCTGGTGGCACACAAAAGCACCTATTACACTCTCAGAGTGGTTGGCATTAGGGAGGACATCCAGCCATAGAAAACCATGCCAATCAGAATGGAGTCTTGTGCAGCCTTCCAGCTTACCACCCCAGGTCAAACAGTCTGACCCATACCAATATGGACAATGGACATATGATGATGATGATACACACATACATATACATGTATATATCTGCATGCACATTAGATTTACATTTTTTTAGCTCTACGTTAGAGTACTGAGCACATTGTGTCAATTACATAAAGATTAAAAGTCATAATAAGAATTATGAGTTTATGTTCATGTGTATGTGCATGAGTGCAAATAGATTTATCAAAAGGAAAATTTTATATAACTAAAGCAGAATTATGAAAATAATAAGTCATTTACGAATTTTGGTTTTTTTATATTTTTTCACCTTAATACTTATTTCTGGATTAGCTTTTAACATTAAATGCATTGAATTTGTTAACACTAACTTACTTAAAACAGAATTAGACAATCTGTCAACATCATTATTCATGTTTTCAAATTCATGTAAAGCTCAGCTATGGAAATTAGTTATTTCTTGCAGATTTAATACTTAGTAGTCTTGCAGTCCTGCTGATTTTGTAATGACACTAAGTACATTAAACAGAATTTGTTGAAGTATGCTAATTAGCATTAACACTGTCCATGCAGTTTTGTATGAAGCCAGTTATTAACTAAATGCACTAACAGGAAAATCTAGGTCTGACTTAACCAACAAATAGGGTGTTAGTGTCAAGCTTAGATGTTTTATTTCTCTTTTGTCTTGTTTTGTTTCTGGTCTAGTTTATCAACTAACTATATTTGAATATAGATTAAGTGTCAATCCCATAGTGCGTAGTTAACCTAAAAAAATAAGTCCGCTTGATCAAAAGAGGTTCCTTTATCACAAAACTAACAACTAACTTTAAAACTGATTTAATAACAGTACGAACAAGGTGAACAGAGAAATAAGTGTCCTATGAATCCATTTAACATAGGCTAGTATTGGCAAAAAATAAAAATTGATGATAGTGATGATGATTTTTAGAAGGGCCACATTAAAGATTGTATGATCTCACTGGCAAAATATTCTACTGGAACCCTTACTTTCAATATAGTGGAAGAGCATTTTAACAGGACCACATATATGTAGCATATGTCTGAGCAATTTTCCAGTTAGACTTTCCTTTAATCTGGTCAAGTGCTGATCAAAAGCTGGCAGAGAGTCACATTCATATCCATTCCATTTCCATCATTTTAAATCCAGGCTTTGTCCCCATTAACAGGGGTTGCCGAATCTACCGCATTGGCATAGCAACTGCCCATACACCATCTCGCCTGGTTTTGGGCGTCCTCCCTTCCTCTCCCTTCTCAAGCCAACCCTCCCAATCTCCTCCTCCACATTTTCCTCTGTCTACCTCGCTTTTGCTGTCCATTTACCCCAAACTCTAGTACGCTCATCAGAACATGCTCTTCATCCCTCCTCAACACATGCTCATACCACCACACTCCATTCATCTTTGCCAGCCATTCCACTGATTCCTCCAACCCCAACATCCCTATCAAGTCCTCAGTCCTCCTCTTATCAATCAGCCTCATGTCACACATTTCTCTCACCATATACAGGAGGTAAATCTTCTCAATCTAGAACAGGGGTTCCCAACCTGGTCCATGTGGACCACTAGCTGGTCCACAGAAAAATTCTGATGGTTCGTGGAAAATTTTCTGAAGAATTAAAATTTTTCCGTACATGCACATGTTGCACAAATGAAATATGCCTCATTGTATATGCGTGAGCACATACGAATGCACTCATTGCCTATAGGACAATTAGCTCTCCAATCATACACGGATGCGTACCAGACAGGTACAATCGGATCCACGCTTGTGCACATTAAAAACACACAAAAAATTGTGTATTCTCAGCTGGTTAACACGATCATGTTTTCTACCTGACTTTTGAATTGAGGATTGCTAACGAATCCGCAATTCTTACAGCTTACCCAACATACGTATTATCTCTCCAGGTACATACATTTTTATGCAAGTGTTAGTCTAATTGTAATCTGTAGAAATTTTGTTGTCAGTGATATGGAAAAACATTCCTTTAATTCTCCGTCCACCGACTTGGAAAAAAGATTCTGTAGACGATATCAGAAAGATTATATCAAATATGGTTTTGTATCCAATGTAGAAGACCCTTTTTTACCACAGTGTATTATCTGCTCAAAAGTATTAACTAATGACTCAATGAAACCCTCAAAATTGTTATATCATCTATAAAAAATCCATCCTGGTTTATTTGGCAAGCCAAAGGAGTACTTTGAAGAATACCATCGCAAAAAAAATGTCTCATCTTCATCGCTCAAAACTTTTCTTCATTCATACTAACAACCATTCTGGTCTGCAGGCGTCCTATAACATTTCGCTCATGATAGCAAAACAGGGTCACCCACATACCATTGGTGAAGATCTGATTAAGCCCTCCATACTTGAAGCACATAAAGTTGCTACTGTGCCAAACGCTGTCTCAGTTTTAGCAAGTATTCCACTTTCAAACAACACTGTATTTCCCCGCATTTGTGAAATGGCCAAAGATGTCGAATCCATAGTTGTAGAAGACTTGCGACACTGCAGATTCTCGTTGACAGTGGATGATAGCACTTTTGACAACAAATATGTTGTCCTTGCCTTTGCTCGTTATGTGAAAGGTACCACAGTTTGTGAAAACCTACACTTTATAAAAACCGTACTGAAAAACACAGGAGAGACAATCTACAATGCAGTCATGGATTATCTTACTTCAAAGGGCATTGATCCCCTCAAACTCATATCAATATGCACTGACAGAGCACCATCTATGATTGACAAGTCCCAGGGTTTTGTTGCCAGATGGATAGAATTTAATCCTGTCTTCACAATTCATTGTGTTCTCCATCGAGAAAACCTGATAGCAAAAAGAACTGGAAATAATATATTTTCTGAAACCTTAGACTTAATTGCTTCCGCAGTAAAAAAAAAATCAAAAGATCTGCTCATCAAGACAGGCATTTTCAAGAAGTTTGTACAGATGAAACATTCGACCGTCTATTGTATTCGACAGATATACGTTGGCTATCAATGGGAAGTTGTCTCGGACATTTTGTGGCACTTTTCAATAAAGTCATAGAGTTTCTTGAACAGACTGATCCAACTATGACAGCCTCACTTTCTCAGAAAAAACCTGTAGTGTTGGTATCAATGAAGCAATCAAAGGTCCACAGCATTTCTGATGACAAAAGTGACAAGGAAACTGCCACTAGTTTTCCAAATTCTTCAGATATATATCAACAAAAGATACAAGCAAGCACATACACATATGTGAATATATACAAGCAGTACCAGCCACATGATTTCAGGTTCAGGCCCACTGTGTTGCATATTGGGCAAGCATCTTCTGCTAGCCCCAAGATGACCAAATTCTTGTGAGTGGGTTTGGTAGATGGAAATTGAAAAGAAGCCTATGTATACATGTATGTATGTATATGTGTGTGTGCACGCACATGTATGTATAAATGTGTTTGTGAGTTTGAGTGCATATATTTATCTCCTTGTTTTGATATTGTGTGACAGATGTAAACAAGTGTCACTGTTATATAGCGTCATTCATTTCAAACATTGTGAAAATATGTCTGTCATAAGGAAACATTACCTTGCTTGGAAGCAGCTAAGAGATGACAAGAGGAAAGGCATCTGGTCACAAAAAAAATGTACCTAAATAAACTCCATTCTACCCAAGCAAGCATGGAAAAGTGGACATGATGATGATGATGATGATGATCTATGGCCTGTGAGTGAGCATAGTTAGGTCAAGAAGTCTCTTTCATAGTGCTGTGGAAATGGCCATCTCTCAGGTGCTGGTACTATGGAAAATTGCACTCAGTACACTATAAAGTGATTGGCATTAGGAAGAGCAACTGCACCCTCAAATATACGTTGACTGTAACAACCCATCAAATCCATGCCAATATGTTAAAAGGATATAAACCCATAATGACAATAGGATTGAAACCATAGAAGATACTTCCTCAAAGTGCCATGCAAGGAATCAAACTTGAAGCTATATAATCACAAGACAAACTTTTCAACCACAGAGCCTGGTGTACTGAAGTGTAAAGAATATACTATCATAACCAGAAACACAAGGAAAGATCTATAGTGGATATGAATTTGCAACTAATAAGCTGTCACACCAAACCTATGAAACCTGCCACTTCATACACACATTTCAATCACAAGGAAGACAAAAAAAAACTGAACCATGAAAATTAGTAAAAGTGACAAAGCAGATAAAAAATACGTACAGACCAATCAAGTGTAAAAATATCAGCATCACTTAAGTATTCACTTGCACACTCAATATCTTCAATACTGTGAAAGAAATCAATGTAGTTCTGTTGGAGAAAAGTGGTGAACAGCTCCCCAGACATGTGAGATTTATCAACTACTTCCTGTAAAATAAATACACAACAGAAAAAATTGATAAGCCATAAAGTTTACAATACAAGACATATTCTTTATTGTTGTCTTCATGATCTATCCCACTTCCATTTCATTTCACTAATCATTCTTCACTACTTCCACTGGCATTCCTCTATGCCTGCACCCCAGCAGCTGCCTATTTAAAGTGATATCCAACAGGCTACAAGGTTGTACAGATGTGTGTGTGTGTGTGTGTGTGTGTGTGTGTGTGTGTGTGTGTGTGTGTGCATACATGCAATTAATGTCAGTGTATGTGGGTGGGACCAGATTATTAGAAAAGGTCTCACTGAGGAAATGACAAGGGACGAGGTGATGTAGCGATTTGCTGTACTTGATAAGACATGTCAAGCTAAGTAAAATCGCTGTCTTCCACACATACAAGTTTTTCCTTTCAGGTGCCAGTGCCACTTAAAAAGCACCTGTGCCGGTGCTGCATTAGAATACTCATGCCAGTGTTGTGTAGATGCAGCCATGCCAGTACTGCGTAAACACACCCATAACGGTGGCACATAAAAGGCACCCTGCATACACTATAGTGGTTAGCACTAGGAAGAGCATCTAGCCACAGAAACCATGCCTCAACAGACAGCTGGAGTCTGTATAGCTCCCTGCCAGCCAGCTACCTCCCTGTCAAACCGTCCAACCCATACCAGCATGGAAAGTGGACGTTAAATGTTGATAACGATGATGCTTCAAACATTAGCTCGCAACTGACCTTTGATTCCAAGTTAGTCATAGAATAAAGGCTCCAGCTTAGAGTATATACTAAGTCTACATATGAGCCCCCTCTTATTACAGTGTTAGTCTACTAACAGCAACAACAACTTTCAGCTGCTGTTATTTAACCATAAGTCAACTTTAACAGAACTGACTTAAAATCAGGTGCATTCTAGTCATGCCCATCCTATCACTTTAGTAGGTGCATTATTCAAGACGTCGCACCTTTTTGAAAAGCTGAAGTCTGATCTGACTTCTATTTCTAGCAGGTCAATTAACCATGTAGAGGCTCTTTTCTTGGTCTTTAATATCTCCAGTTGTGTGTATATGTTTATGGTGTTCAAAAATCTCTCTAATGTTTTATATATATTGGTAAAATTCATAAAAATACCTCCACATTAGTTTATGTAATAAGTCAACAAAACTACTCTCATTTCAATAACTGTTACACTACAACATAAAGCAGTGTTGGAGTTAAACAACAAATAAAGGTTTTAAAATAACTCAGATATAAAACTAGTCAAACAGTAAAAATAAAATAGTAAAAAAAATAGAAATAAAAAAGAAATCAACGAACTTCGGGTATTTCACGTAATGGTAGCCTTTCGTGATGAGTTAAATGAGCAGGTAACAAAGATTGTTTGCTTTGGGAAGGGTCTGTTTCACCTGGAAATAGAAAAATACAATAAATGTATGGTTCAGGTATCGAGTTTCTTTCTCCCAAAACAGTAATTAGCCATTGGCCTTGCTCCTCTGACCAAGCCATAAAATAACTCCAACAAAATCTTACAAAAATAACATAGTCCTACCACAATACTATCCCAGCACAGTATCAAACCCACCACAATACCAAACCCTTTGCAATACCTCCCACCACACAATACCAAGCTCAGCACAATATCAAACCCAACAAAATACCACCACACCCCACCCCACAATACCAAACCCAACAATTCCAAAATGAGAAATGGATTTAAAAGCAGCAAAAAGAAACGATAAAGAGAAAAGCAAAAAAAGAATTCTACTCACGTTTGCAATAAAGTATTTTTCCTAAAGCACGGAAAAGAAATAAGGATCCATCTTTGCCACCAATACAAGGCATAGATTGGACATCACCAGGTGAAGAATCTGTACTTGTGGTGTGTTTCTGTTTAAGTTGTGATGTGGACTTTGACCTCTGCTTGTGTTTCTGGGAGAAAGTACCAATGAGATCAGAAGTATCTGGGATGAAGAAGAAAAACAGTAGGAAACGTTTATGATCTCACAATTTAATGGTAACAATAACAACAACACAGAAGAACATATCAAGATCTGATGGTAAATAAAAAGTAAGCATTAAGTTGACTCATAACTCCTTTGTTACTTCTACTTCCTTTGGTTGTGAACTTTTACAGCACCATCAAAACATCTAATATATCTTCATCATCATCAAATTTTCCATGTTCACATGGATCCGATGGAATTTCTGCAGCTGGATACCCTTCCTGCAGGTTTATGATTCAAGGCATTCTAGCCTTAACCATCCTATGGTTTTGTATGTCCAAGACTACACTGTCCAATCTGTCCTTCCTATTTCAAGATGATATGGTGTGATTTGAGAGAAGTTTCACAGCTATATCATATCAAACAACCATCTAGAGCAGTAGTTGTCAACCCACTGACCACTCTGAATCCTATTTTACTTGGATTGACCTTCCTAGCTATTCAATGTTTAAAAATATCATATTATATTTTTATAATTAAATATTATTACAAATTGTGTAAAAAAATTGTTAAAATATTTTGTTTATTGTAGAAGTATAACCAATTTATTGCAGATATATTTTAACAAAATCTTATATGGAACCCCAGCTAAGAATCAGTGATCTAGAAGCACCCTTCTTGGCTCAAGGACAATGTTTATTTGTGGAGGCAAGATGAATGAGTCCAAGTCCAGTGCTGGCCTTTTCTTGCATTCCTGAGTAAAGTATATTACTCAACATGTCCTCATGCAAGCAAGGATAAATATTAAGTATGCAGGTATGACTGTGTGGCTAAGTCTGCTTCACAACTTTATGGTTTCAAGACTCATTGGCCAGAGCCTTCAACTATAGCTTTTGGCAAACCAATGCTATGTGGGTGAAGTTGGTACACAAAAATTGCACAAAGCCTGTCACATGTATGCATGTAGATGTGAATGTTTACATTCTGCTGCTCTAAACTATGACTAGTGTTGTTTATTGACATTTTCTGGTCAATAAATTGTCAGGTAACTCTATGCTTTTGAAGTAGAACAAAAACTTCCTTACTTGAAAACAAGTAAGGGTAAGTGGCAGGTAGTGTACCAAGCTATATAAAAAAAATACAATATCAATATGTATTCATTTAACCCATGCCAGCATAGAAAAAAGATGTAAAGCTAGGTGAAGATATGGTGTATTTAGAACAATAGATCTGTGACTCACAGCTTATCATTTAACCAATTACCTGCACAAGCCCTGAGTTTACCTGCATAAAGCTGACCTGGGGCTGCACAGTAATATATTGAGATAGCTACAAGAAAAATGCAAAATGCAAATTTGACAAACCTTTTAAACAAGAAAACTGCAATACATTGACAGCTCCTCTAATGTCACCATTGCTGGATAGAGCTATAGACTCCAGAACCGTTTTTGATGGCATACTTATCTTGTTGGTACTCTACAAAACAAAGGTTAAATAAACAAAATGTTATATATGTATATCATTCTTTTTTACCCTTCTCTCTATTAGGAAAGCAGAAGCACTCACACACACACACACATGAATACAAATGACAGAAACTTCTGTCTACCAAATTCAATCACAAGGCTTTGGTCACCTTGAGGCTATAGCAGAAGACACTTGCTGAAGATGCCATGCAGTGGAACTGAACTCGAAATTATGCGGTTGGGAAGCAAGCTTCCTAACCACACACCCATGCCTGAACCTGCATTATATATATATATATAATCGATGCCAATACCGCCTGACTGGCTCCCAAACCAGTGGCATGTAAAAAGCACCATTTGAGCGTGGTCATTGCCTGTCCCACCTGACTAGTCCCATATCACTGGCATGTAAAAAGCACCATTCGAGTGTAGTAAATGCCAGTACTGCCTGACTGGACCCATGCCAGCAGCACATAAACAGCACCATTCGAACATCCTCAATGCTAGTTCCACCTGATTGGCCCACGTGAGAGAAGCTAGTCGACTAAAGAGCTGCCCAGGTTCCATATCTGTTTTAGCATGGTTTCTATGGCTGGATGCCCTTCATAATGCCAAATACTTTACAGAGTTTGCTAATATTACATTAACCCAATTCAGTTCATTTTGTCACTGTATCATGTCATAATAAATCCACAATGAAAAATAAATGAAATGTAATAGTATAATGCCATTGTGCTTTATAAAATGGTTGATGTATGAGGAGGTGCTGAAAAGTTCCTGGCTTTGGGTGAAAGAAAATACAGGAGAATTAGTTAATTGATTTTATTGAACATATTCTCTCAGACTCATACACTAATTGCAGTGGTTCTGAAGGTTGAGCCATTTGTGACACCCTTAAAGCCAGGAACTTTTCAGTACCCCCTCATATGAACAAATGCTGTGCTTGTAGACTAATAAAACCAATGCAAGTGTTGAATGATAGACATTAAAAGACAGAAAAGATAAAAGCATGATGTTACTTGAGCAGTTTATGGGCCGAAGTAAAGAAATTAGGATTAAGGTACGAAGACCAAGTTACGTGCAACTGGATCTGGAACCACACTGCATTGTGTTTACTAACTATATGCATGAAGCAAGCAGACTATTTAAAATACTTGTTTTCATCTGTTACCCTGAAGAGTTAGGAGAGTAACTAAAATATCTTTGAGACCCTGAAAATGTAGATAACAGGATGAAGTTACTGTTCAATCTGGAATGTGAGCAGAAGAAACATAAACAGTAAACTCCATAGTGATAAAATTCTTCAGAAAAGTGTTGACAATGTGTTGAGTGGCTGTGTGGTAAGTAGCTTGCTTACTAACCAAATGGTTCCGGGTTCAGTCCCACTGAGTGGCATCTTGGGCAAGTGTCTTCTACTATAGCCTCGGGCCGACAAAAGCCTTGTGAGTGGATTTGGTAGACGGAAACTGAAAGAAGCCCGTCGTATGTATGTATATATGTATGTATGTATAAATATATATATATATATATATATATATATATATATATATGCATGTGTGTGTTTGTGTGTCTGTGTTTGTCCCCTTAGCATTGCTTGACAACCAATGCTGGTGTGTTTATGTACCCATCACTTAGCGGTTCGGCAAAAGAGACAGATAGAATAAGTACTAGGCTTACAAAGAATAAGTCCAGGGGTCAATTTGCTCGACTAAAGGCGGTGCCCCAGCATGGCCGCAGTCAAATGACTGAAACAAGTAAAAGAAAAGAAAAAAAGAAAAGAAAAATGTGTGTGATGAAATAGAGGAAAAAAACTGAAGTTGACTGACCTTTACAGATTCTTTTAAGGCAATTTTAGTGAGGACTTTGGTAAGAATAGTAAGTGCTACAGGGTTGAAACTGAAATAAAATGTATTTTACTTATCCATTTGCTGTATATAACACTCTTATTTTAATTCTGGGTTTTCTGGAACTAAAATATTCTATATTTTCTATTCAAAAACAAATCTTTAAAGAGCAGAAAGGAAGTGAGAAAGGCTGATGTAAAAATGCTCACTGTCTACCACTCTCCTTTGAAAAAAATCACTGAAACATTAGATATCTAGAGTAGCAGTAAAAGAAATATTGTGATGTACATCACTTTCTTCAAAAATTTGAACAACACAAGTGAAATAAAAATGGCTTTAATCAATATTTGAAAGTAAATTATTCTTTGTTTATTGTGTATTTACCATTATTTGATAATAAGTAATATTGTTTCAGAACACCTGTCCAACTCGTGCCAGAATAGAAAAACATACATATGCTAGAAAGCATCTGTAAAATACAAGATTGTTCACCTTACTAGAAATAGCTATCAAATCCCCTTCAAATGACACTCAACAATCATAATAAAAATGGAAAAACATATTGAACAATGTAGTTACAGCTATACAACAAAAACAGCCTGGTGAAACCCTTATTTCCAAGTTACGAGGAAAGGAAGAAACAAACCTAGAAATGCAATTTTACATTATTCTGAGAAGTCCTTATTTACTGCTAGCTGATTGTTGGAAGACTTAGAAATTTAAGTACATGGGCCATTGACACATGGGATATGAACTTGTGACCTTTCATTTTGTAGATTGGCTTTTTATTGATTCGTCACTCAAATCTCAAGTCTCTACATGGACACTTGTCATGCTTAAAATAGCAGCTAAATCTACTTTACATCATATTTCACCATCTTAAAAGCAAGAAAGAACACATTGGATTATGTGGTTGAAGATAAACTGAGACAAAAATACAGGATGCCCTTCAGTTAAACAAGACTTATTCCTCCTTAGCAAGTATTCTGACATTATTTTCTGCCATTTTATCTTCTAAAATTCCTGAGATATTTTCAAAATAAAAATCTGAAGAAACCTTACCTTATGTGACTCATGCCAATATTGTGCTGGAATTCACTTGGAAACAGAAGTCTTTCATTGTGGCTGCTACTTGCAGAATCACTTATTATAAACACCAGTGGATTCAGCCCAGTAGAAATATATTTTCTGAGAAAACAGAATATTAGAAATAAAAAGAAACATGTGTATGTCTGCATGTATGTGAGTGAGAGTGTGTGTGAGTATGGATGTGTGTATAAGTATGCTCAGATTGGATTGATTTCGAGAGTGAGTGCACTTATGTGAGCTGCGTTGGTGAGTGTATTTGAGTGTACGTATGTGTCCAATGGGTTTAAATATCTGTTTTTTTGTATCTGTGGCTGACCAGCTCCTTCACAAACCATCAAACCCATGCCAGCATGGAAAACGGACATTAAACAATGATGATCCTATGAAGCTTTTATAAAAAATATAATTCATATATAAGTATACACACACACACTCACATATATACACACAATCTTTCATTCTTTTTTTAAAACTCACTTTTCCATGCTAGCATGGGTTGAAAAATATACATCAGCACTAGGAGACGAGGAGGTCTCTCTATTATAGCCATGAGTTGCAAGTGGAATTTGACAGACAGAAACTGTGTGAAAGCTTGTTATATACTGGTCAAATATGTAAATAAGAGTGAGGAAAATGGAAAAAACAATGCTTTTGAATAAAAAAAAAAACAATTGGTATTTATTCTGCCTAAGGTACAAACAATCCCTTATCACTCTCACCAATAAAAATGCAGTAAACCAGTGACTGGTCTATTGGATTTCAATAAATGTGATATTCAACTAGCCACCATCTGTGAACCTCCCTATTATTACCAAGTAACATCACAAACTTCTTCCTTTCAGATCATCATCATCATCATCGTTTAACGTTCGCTCTGGTGTTGTCAAGGACAAGACAATCCTTTGGTACAGTTGAATGAATAAATGAAGACAACAGAAAAGAGAAGACTCCTTTTGTTGTGATCAAAACAACCTCTGTTGGTGTGATCAAGACAACTATGTTGGTGCCATGGAAAAATACAAACAATATACTCTATAAAGTGGTTGGCAATAGACAAGGCATCCAGCCATAGAAACCATGCCAAAAAGTGGAATATGCAGACCCATCAAAGAGAGTAGCAATTCTGAATAAAGACTTGAACCACAAGAATCCATCTAACTCATTCTCAGGAAAAAGAAGATGTAAACACACACACCAATGGTGTTTTTAAAGTTAAATTAAAAACTCCAGAATTTTGGGTATTTTAAATTGTGAATACTTACTGAATAATAGATTGGAAACTAGTAGGATTCTGGAAAAGTACATTGGGGTAATCCTGAAAGAGAAATAGTTAGAAACAATAAATCCACCATGAAGTGACTACATTTTAGACAGTAGCTTGGTAGATAAAATCATAAAGTATATGAAGATGTGGAAAATCTCCATTGTTGGATCAGGTAGTGGAAGTTACAGAGAGGGTCATAGCCCAACTAATTAAGAAGAGAATTAGTCAAGAATAGATGCAGTTTGGTTTCATGCTAGGGAGAAGTAACACTGATCCTATATTCCTGGTAAGGCAGCTGCAGGAGAAATTCTTGGCCAAAAATAAACTCTGTACTTGCTGACATGAAGAAAGCCTTTGACAGGGTCTATTGCTCCCTTATCTGGTGGTCAATGCAGAAACTAGAGATAGATGAGTGGTTGGTGAGAGCTGTACAAGCCATGTAGAGTGATGCTGTCATTAAGGAGAGGGTTGGCAATGAGTATAACAATGAATTCAGTGTACAAGTAGGAGTTCACCAAAGTTCGGTCCTCAGCCCCTCTTGTTCATCATAGTCCTTCAAGCAATAACAGAGGAATTTAAGACAATCTGCCCTTGGGAGCTCCTCTATGCTGATGACCTCATTCTACCAGAACTAGAAAAGAAATTCCTGGTGCGGAAGCAAGGTCTGGAATCAAAGGGCCTTAGAGTCAATTTAGCGAAGACCAAAGTCTTAGTAAGACAAATCACAAATCCCTTCAGGGAGACAGCCCTGCTCAATAAGTAGAAAAGGCATAGATAGAAACTCCATGAGGTGTGTCAAGTGCAAGCTATAGACATACAAGAGGTGCAGCAATATCAGAATAAGGTTAAAAGACAAAGTAGTCTTTGTGTGTGGCAGATGTAAAGGAACAATAATCACTAGAAATGTACAAAAAATAGACTTTGTTAAATGTCAGAGGAGACACTTAGAAGTAGTTGATAGATGGATGCTCCAAGAGTGTAGCTGCTAGAACAAGAATAGGTTGGGCAAAGATCAGAGAGCTTCTACCTTTGTTAGTAACAAAGGGCTTCTCCTTCAGAGTGAAAGGCAGATTGTATGATGCCTGTGAGCAAACAGCCATGCTACATGGCAGTGAAACATGGGCTGTGACCACAGAGGACATGCGATGGCTTGAAAGATATGAAGCTAATATGTTTCACTGGATATGCAATGTCTGTGTGCTTGTACAATAAAGTGTGTCTTGATAAAAAAATTAGGTGTAAGCTGTGGTGTACAAAAGAGAAGGCTGGTATGGTATGTAATGTATATGAACGAGGACAGCTGTATAAAGAACTGCTGATCTCTTACTGTGGAGGGGACATGTGTAAGAGATAGAAACTCCATAAACGCACCTGTGCCAGTGGCATGCAAAAGGCACCTAACACCCTCTGTAAAGTGGTTGGTGTTAGGAAGGGCATCCAGCTATAGAAAAGATGCCACAACATACAATTGGAGTCTGAACAGCTCTTGCCAAACCGTCCAACCCTTGCCAGCATGGGAAGCAGATATTAAATGATGATAATATATGTACAGTTACCATCTACCAAATTTTTAAACACACAGCCATGCTTGCATCTATATTTTGTTAATAATAATTAATATCAACATGGTATTTCCATAACTACAAGATACTGTGTTGCTGAACTTTATCTACAATATCTGACACAATCAATTTTCATTGATTCCATAAAGCCATGTCTATAATATGATTGTATTCTCTCTGTATACAAACCTCAACAAGGATAATCTTTTTCTGAAACTGCTCACAGCCAAGAAGGTCCAACCGTTTGTATTTACTTGCACGCAAAAGGAATTCCTTGAAGAGGCCCACCTGAGATTCATAGTGAGAGCCATCTACTGGAGAAAAATTTGGAAAGAAGAATTTAAAAGACATGAGTGTGAAATATATTTCTTTGAAATGTTTTGTTTTCAAAAAAAAAAAAAAGCAGACATTAAATTTGAAATTGAAGCTCAATTTGCTAATGATGATTTTTTTTTAAAAATAAATAATCAAATCTGAATTTCAGGTTTTTGCTTCAATTTCTCTTTCTTAGTTTTGTCAGTTTTAGCAATTTTAAAATTACAAATTGTAGACAATTGAAAAAAAAAAATTTATTTCACAAGTAAACTGACTAAGTAAGATCAGCTGATGAACCAGAAATTGTTTTCAACTTCAAAGTATTTCATAGTGTTCCTTTCCTTTGAAGAATACAGTGAATTTTCCGGCATGTAAGTTCATGTAGCATATAGTATAAACATTCAAATACCATTACTATCTTCCTAAATCCTGCTGCATTTCACATGGAAGGTTTGCTCCTCCAAAGTCATCTTAGTGAGTAGGTCAACCTACCCTCTTTATTTATTTATTTTGGCAGTAAATTTTGGTCAGAAAAATTCAACTTGTATGCCAGGAAATACATAGGTTCTATAACATTCATTTATATTTCATGCCATTCAAGAGACATTAGTAATTAAAGAAATACAAACAGTCTCTACCAGGATAGAGACTGACGCTCTGTCAATTACAAGGGTTCTGGTTGATCCAACCAACAGAACAGCCTGCTCGTGAAATTCATTTGCAAGTAGCTGAGCACTCTACAAACACATGTACATTTAACATAGCTCTCAGGGAGATTCAGCATGACACAAATGTGACAAGAATGGCCCACTGATTTACAGGTACAACTCTTTTTTGCCAGCTGAGTGGACTGGAGCAACATGAAAAAAGTGTCTTGTTCAAGGACACCTGTCACCAGGAATTGAACTCACAACCTTACAATTATGAGCAGAATACCATAACCACCAAACCTATTCTCTACTATGAATCAAAACCAAATTGCACTAAACAACTCAACAAGAACTTGTCTATACCATAGAATAATTAACTACATTCATCATAGTAATGCTTTAAAAAAAAATCAATAAATAAAAACAACAATCAGCCATCATGAGGTGTACTTACCTTGTGCATTCCATGTATCAGAGAAAGTCTCAAAAGTAGATGTCAATGGGTTGGTCCACTCTTCGACATCATATTTGAACATTTTTGCAAGGACTTTGAGAGTTGTTGTTTTCCCAACACCTGAAGGTCCAGTCAGTAATAACACAGGAGCTGGCTATAAATAAAAAAGAAAAATAAGGAAAAACCTTGGTTTTTATTTCAGTACTTTAATCAGATTAAGAGATATAGATCAGCAAGCCAACTTTCTATTCTCAGTTCTGGCATCACTCATTCAATCATGTATAATGGTAGGTAGCCTGTTTTATATACAAGTGAGTAAACAAACAATAGTAGCACTTGGTATATTTGGTTGTTGTTTACATGTAATTAATAACAGCTTGACTCAGTGAGCAGATGGATGGATAAATGAAGCAATGAAGGAAATGAAGGCAGAGAAAGCTTTCTGGGCCATCAGGAGTCACTGCTGAGATGCTTAAAATATCTGGTTGAGTAGGATACAACTTAGTTGTCTGCAGAATTAATCAGGCTGTACAGGAAGGGATAGCAACGTTATCGTCAGCTACCTTTAGACAAAAGTAATTAAAGAAGTATTAAATTGCTGAACCAGGTCAAGAGAATTATAGGAAGAGTTATAGCCCAATTAATCAGGAACAGAATTAAGTTAGACAAAGTGCACTTTAATTCTATGATTGAAAAAAGTACTACTGATGCCCTCTTTCTAGCAACACAACTACAGAAAGATTATTTAGCCAACTGTAAGCCACTATATTTGGGATTCATCAATAAGGATAAAGTCTTCAACAGGTTCCCTTGTTCTGTGACCTGATAGTCAATGAGGAAGTTAGGGATAGACAAGTGGCTTGTGTGATCCACATGAGCCATGTATTGGGTGCTGTTAGTTGGTTGAGAGTTAACAATGAATACAGCAACAAATTTAATGTATAAGTAGAAGATCACCAGGACTCAGTACTCAGTCCCCATCTATTCATCATAGCCCTCCAGGCCATAGCAGAAAATTTAACTCTTTAGCATTCGGATTAATCTGTTAAATGTAATACTTATTTATTCACATTGTTTTGAATTAATCATGTATTATCTTGTGGCTTTCAAATTTCAATGATATGATTGTTTATTTCTGGAATGACATAGAAGAGTAGGTACAACAGGCTGGATCTGGCCATTGAACATGGTAAAATATTTGGGCTGGAAATGGCTAGTTTAAATGCTGAAGGGTCAAGAAGGGAAGCCCTTGAGAATTATTATAAATAGATAATCTCATTCTTAAAGTGGAATTTGTAGAATTAGAAAAAGTTTTATAAAATTTGATATCCTGAACTAATTAAATAATGTAATGTAAATACCTTCTTAGAATTTAGATTCTTCATCCAGGTTTCCAGTTCTTGAACTTTCCTTTTGTGAACAGCAAGTTCTTCCTAAAATATTAAAATCAAACTAAAGATAAGAGACTAAAGACCAACTTCCATGAATTCAAATTATAGAGTGTATTTACTAACAGTAACACACACACATGCATACATGTGAGTATGTAATATTTTGTTTCCTTTGAATTTTCATAAAGGACACTAAAATAAATCAACAGGCTTCCAAAGTCCTTTTTACTTATTCTTTTCATTATCTAGAGAATTATATCAATTAGTAACAGAACATGGATCTGTAAACACACATTACTCAATTACAGTTTCTTGAGTGGCATGGCTGTGTGGTAAGAAGCTTGCTTCCCAACCACATGGTTTCAGGTTCAGGCCTATTGTGTGGTACCTTGGACAAGTGTCTTCTACAATAGCTTCAGACCAACAAAAGCCCTGTGAGTGGATTTTTGGTTGGCAGAAATTGAAATAAGCCTGTCATCTATATATATATATATATATATATCTATATATATATATATATATATATATATATATCATCATCATCGTTTAACGTCTGCTTTCCATGCTAGCATGGGTTGGACGATTTGACTGAGGACTGGTGAACCAGATGGCTACACCAGGCTCCAATCTGATTTGGCAGAGTTTCTACAGCTGGATGCCCTTCCTAACGCCAACCACTCAGAGAGTGTAGTGGGTGCTTTTATGTGCCACCAGCACGAAGGCCAATCAGGAGGTACTGGCAACGGCCACACTCGAAATGGTGTATTTTACGTGCCACCTGCACAGGAGCCAGTCCAGCGGCACTGGCAATATATATATATATATATATATATATATATATACATACTTTTCTATTAAAGCTGCAAAAACATCACAAAAAACTGTTACTTGGAGTTTCATGTATTCATTCATTAGACAGTTGTGATCAAACATCATATTACTCTAACTTCAGTATCTGAGAACTATTTTTTTCACCTCCTTGTTTTGCATTTATGTGCTTACTTGTGTGTGTTTTTCATCATCATTTAACGTCCATTGTCCATGCTGGCATGGGTTGGGCTGTTTGACTGGGCTCACATGTTGGAATGCTGCACCAAACTCCAGTCTGATTTGGCATGATTTTCTACAGCTGGATGCCCTTTTTAACGCCAACCATTCCAAGAGTGTAATGGGTGCCATTTGCGTGACACGGGGTGCGTTTACATGCTATGACTGCGATTTCGCTCAGCTTGATGGATCTTCTTTTCAAGCACAACATGTAGAATTTTTGTAGCCAGAAACTGCAGAAATTCATTGTATATGAATATTTGTGTGCATATCTGTTTGTATGTTGTCAAGCCGGTCAATCCATGCCAGCATGGAATATGGATGCTAAATGATGCTGTTGATTTTTTTTCCAACATTCCTAAAGAATCTGCCAATCCATCAGCTTTAGTTGGTGTTAGGACAAAATATTCTAGTTAGAAAAATTATTTCAAATTTCTATACAGCATAATTATTGCTGGTCATATCAATAAGACTAGTCTACCAATGTTGGGAGATTCAAACAAACATTGAAGCAAAATGCAGAGTAGTCCACTTAAAGAAAGAAACAGCTTAATTGTCACATATTAAAATCAAATATGGATGCATCCAAAAATTTCAGTTGAGAAGTTATTTCATTATTCAACCAAAAGACCTGCAACAATGGTTCATACATGAAATTCAAATGAACAAAATAACTATATTGTGATTATTTGACCAACTAGATGTAGCAGCCAAATCTCTTATAAATTACACTCTACTGTTTTAACGCCTTTTCATACCAACTTGCAGGACACTGCTTTTAACTCTATTACGCAAGACCATTTGTTTCAAAGGGTTCACAATGAAATGAAAATTTTCCACTGTACGATATTTTATATGTTCAAACATCAGTTTAATGATAACAAAAGAGTTATTGTTTCTAACACAATGCCTGAAATTTCAGAGGTTGGGTAGCTAATTAAATCAACCCAAGTAATTGACTGATACTGGAGTACGAGTCACCCTCAATGGGATTTGAACACAGAAAGTAAAGAATTACAACAAATACAAAGAATTTTTGTCCAACAATCAACACCTTAAAGAAATAAAAATCTGATCAAGGTCATTTTAACAGAATTACAGGCCCTCAAACAAAGCCACGCAAAGAGGTCCCCTACATACACAACAAAATAAATAGAATAGCATTAGGTCCAGAGACGTGTAGGACATTTGGGTAACTGGCTAGTGTGCCCATGCCTTAAGATAACACTCAGTCTGACCCTTTCATTTAGTTCCCTTAGTATCAACAGATAAACTGATGAAAATTAGAAACAAATATATAATTATCATTGAACGTGGTTTCATAACTACAAATGGAGTGTGCGTGATTTCTTGGATAAAAGATCTAGCAATCGCTTTCCTCAAACTATTTCAAAGGTTCCCATAAACAAACAAAAAAAAGTATTTCTGTTAAATTTGGTGAAAATCCATGCAGCCATTTTCCAGTAATTTTGCAAACACACAAACAGACAAGCGATTACAATACCCTGCTCTCCCTTATGCGCACAGGGTAAAAATACACTTTTCACTATCCAATCACGACTACCACCTCCATCATTTCTCTCTGCCTTTCTTTAACCTCACAATTAGAATATCATCCCTCTGATAAAATTATATTTTTAACTCTCTTCCTCTATATCAGCACTACTTTTTTTAACCACGTAATAGATATTTCATTCCCCTTACTTCACGTCATGGATGCTTCTCTCTCCCTCTTTGCCTTATCCTCTTTTTCTCTCTCCTCTCTTTCCTTTCAATTAATCACATGAAAGTGTTACAATTACATTCCTTCTACCTCACCTCATGGATGCTTCTCTCTCCCTCTTTTTCTCTAATCACATGAAAGCGTTACCGATGGGCTAAGTAATGGAATCATCATCATCGTTTAACGTCCGCTTTCCATGCTAGCATGGGTTGGACGATTTGACTGAGGACTGGTGAAACCGGATGGCAACACCAGGCTCCAGTCTGATTTGGCAGAGTTTCTACAGCTGGATGCCCTTCCTAACGCCAACCACTCAGAATTATTATAAGTTATTTTTTTTAATTTTCCCTCTGCTAAGCACTTTATATCTCTTCAACAAACTTCTTAACCATGTAATTTTCCTCTTCGTGTCTAACATTTCTCTCTCTCTCTCTCTCTTCATCCCTCACTTCCACTAACCACACGGGTAACAGCATAATGCATCACCTGGCTATCTGTTCCCTCCCTCTCTCAAATTTCCACTTCCTCTCACCTCTTCTTCCTTTCTAACAAACTAAAGCATAAAGTGTGAACAAACAGGTTGAAGAATGTTATACATTTAGTTCAATAAAAGAAAAACTTTTCACTATCCACCATTATCATGAGTATAGTTTTCAGTAGCAAAGTTCATTTCAGTCTAGTTCAGCTGTTTGCTTGTATCTTTTTCTGGCACTATCATGCTTATTAGCTGTCAGAAGTGAAAGTGCTCACTGCTAGTGAAGTATCTGTCTGTCTGCCTGTCGATTCTTTGGCTACTGACAGCTAATACCATGACTGGCCGGAGCGAGCTATATGTCTGTCTGTCTGTCTCTCTCTCTCTCTCTCTCTCTCTCTCTCTCTCTCTCTCTCTCTATCTATTACTCGAAAGTTCGCGCGTCCGCGCTAGCTAGTCGTGAGTAGAAAACACAAATTTAATATAAAAACATATTTCCTGAAATTGCAAATTATTTAAAATATAAAAATATAATTTTCAACAGAGAGAATTTATCAAAATAGAAAACAAATGAAGTTTGAAGTTTAAAAATAATAGGATCGACCACTCACGACTAGTTAGCGCGGACGCGCGAACTTTCGAGTAATAGATAGATAGATAGAGAGAGAGACAGACAGATAGCTCGCTCTGGCCAGTCATGGTATTAGCTGTCAGTAGCCAAAGAATCGACAGGCCAGCAACAGGCAGGCAGACAGACAGATACTTCACTAGCAGTGAGCACTTTCACTTCTGACAGCTAATAGCATGATAGTGCCCTTTTTCTTTATATTTTTATCTGTACTCTGTTAATACAAATGTTATCTGCCTATCTCTCTCTCTCTCTCTCAATGTAATAGCTCACAATCCGCATCTCAGTGATAGGTCCATGCCCTTTAAAACAGCGCCCTGTTCAGTTACATTGATGTGGTTGTAGTTGTCCTTTTCCCTGAGCCATGCTGTGTCTTCCACCTCAACACCTCATTTCCAGAATGATTCCCAATGCCACACTGCTAATGTCACACCACAGAACACCTCATCAACTATAATTGCCTGTAGCTTCAGCACCTCCAGTTCCACTTTGCTGACACCCCGCCATCCACTGCACTGAGATTGGTGTTTCCTCTCCAGCTCTCAACCATTCTCATAGCTACCAAAATAGTCGTGCAACCCGTATCCATGAGAGCTCGTGCTTCCCTCACCCCCACCAGAAGCCTTTCTACAGACAATGAATGGTGGTGCGCCTTCCATTGGTCATGGGGAATACTAACAGTGCAGTAATTTCTCTCTCCTTGTTTCCCTACTTAAATAGTTCACTACAAGCCCAGGCTGGGCACATCAGTAACACACCACCATTGGTTTTGGTTCCGTACATTCCCTGACCATGTGCAGACCCTGACATCTAAAGCATGATCTCTTTGCTGTTCATCTCATCATACTTCTGTTGTCATGTTTACCACCTGCCTCTTCGTTCTACTCATTCATATCCACTATCACTGTTGCCGCTACATCATACGTGTTGTTTCGCACCAACACTCGCGTCTTATCCACCATTTCTCCCACTGACATCATTTTCACCTCTGTCATCAGCTGCAGACGCACTGAGATATGATTCGGGAATCCAGTCACTAAAGCCAGCTTCACTATTTGCTCCATTGCTACTCCAGTAAACCCTGCGAAGCCCGCTAACATAACCATCGATCTGCTTGCCCATCCATCTTACTCTCCCGAGTTTGCAGTAGGCTTTGAATGCCTCCTCCGTGTACATGTCTTTCAGAGGCTCTTCAATTTTTTCAACTTGATCCGCTTCGTCCATTTCTAAGTAGAGGTCAGTGCACCACCTTATCAGCACAACAGCATAATGGTTAGCCCAATCTTCAATAACCCTACAGCAGTGGTGCCAACTTAAAATCAGAATTTTATGCTAAATTTCAGTACAAAAAAAGAATGCTAAATATGACCAAAAATTTTTTATTTCCCACCGGGTCAAACCCTTTAGTTTAACCAAAATGCTAAAGACTAATTATATCAAAAAGCTTTGTTAAGTCAAATTTCCATGCTTTCATTCTTTGCAACATATTTACATTATTGTGTAGTGAGTTCAGGTGCTGACATGAGTTATCTTCTTCCCCCCCCCCCACCGACACCACTCTGTGTCCAAAGCGGTGGGAAGGAGAAGTTCATAACTTGATAAACTTACTTTTGATAAACTTTCATTTGAAGTTTCAAGTTAAAGAAAAATTCAACAATAGCCGATAGTACTAAAATTTGACTATAAGATACATTAACGAAAGTGGAAAAGGAGGAAAAAGAAGAGGGAAACCATTGTGGAAATGCTATGATCAGAGAATAATGCTAAAAAAAAATATGACCGTGACATATAGAACACATTATCGAAAACGAAAATCGTCAAAATTAAAAAATAAAAAAGTTACAGCCATTTTCCCTCAGTGTCTAATTCCAATGTCCACCAAAAATACTAAATAAAATTTTAAACCTGCTATTTTCCCTGCTAAATGCTTGATTCAAAAATTTCCAGCTAAATGCTGAAAAAAAAATGCTAGATATAGCATAAAATATGCTAAATTGGCAACCCTACCCTACAGCTTTGCCACGAATGACACATTTTTTTTTTTGTGTGTATATCTAGGTCACCACATTACCTTCCCAAGCAAACAATCTTACGCATCAACGGTAGGAAAAGCAGGAGAGCAAAAACGAGATTTAAAAAAAAAAAAAAAAAAAACACTCAGACGTATCTTCACAACTGGTAACCAAGTTTGGAAATAGCTTGTTGCTGAAAGGCATGAAATAAAGATCGCTCTTACCTCGAGCTGCGATCAGCGACAATATCTCCAAGCGTCGGGTCACGGGAAAACAAGAAGACCTCACAGCTGAATCCACGTATAAGCGATCCCATCTTCTGGCCAGAATGGACTACTCTTCTTACGATCGCTCCCAGCAAACGTCTTTCCCTCGCCACTGACCCGTAAGAAAGAGGCAGTTTTGAATCTGCCGGTTCTAGACGTATTGTAATTTCTTTTTCCGGTGGCTTCATAACGTCACTTCCGCCACAAAAAAAAAAAACACACTACGAGGAACGACATCTTAAGATTATGGTATTCCTAGATAACTTCTAAAACTCAGGCCACAGTTTGCCCGTGACTGTTTTAAACGATGGTAATCAAGTACAATGAAAAAAAAAAATAATAATAAACAAGTCAAGGGAAACAACCATTCCATAACTGCTGATGCTTGCATTCGCGACAACTTAGGAACGTGGTTGCTCGACCTGCTAGAAATACCAGCCGTACCTTCCTGAGAACACAATACTATTTAAAAAGAAAAAAAGAATACATTAGATAAAGTACTCTTAAATACTCTTCAAACAGAAGACGGAATGGTCAAGGAAGGAATCCATTTAAGTATAAGTGTTCTAGATCAGGACTTACATCATTATCATCAACATTTAACGGCCGCTTTCCTTGCTGGCATGAGTTGGACAGTTTGACAGGAGCTGCCCAGGCTCCATGTCAGTTTTGGCATGGTTTCTACGGCAGGATGCCCTTCATAACGCCAAAAACTGTGTACTGGGTGTTTTTATGTAGCACCGGCACGGATGTGTTTATGTTGCACCTGTACGGGTGCTTTTTTACGCGACACCAGCACCCACGAACCCGCAAGATTTGGAACGCTCAGCTGGAGAGGGGTGAAAGGGACATGCTCGTATGCAAAGACAACCACGATTTTACTTAGCTAAATACTTGGGGCTAAATACCTTATCTACTCAGAGTGGCTAACTATAGAAACAATCCAGCAATAAAAAGAATACTAAATCATTTAATGTATTACGACAGGTTAAGTGCAAAATGATTCTCAATTTATTTTGCCCCTTCAATCCTTTCTTCAATGGAACAGTCTATGACCAACTGTACCTATTCCATTTGAATTTTATTCACTTGCTTGTTTGTCATTTTGACTGCGGCCATGCTGGAGCACCGCCTTTAGTCAAACAAATCGACCCGAGGACTTACTCTTTGTAAGCCTAGTACTTATTCTATCGGACTCTTTTGCCGAACCGCTAGGTTATGGGAACGTAAACACATCAACATCGGTTGTCAAGCGATGGTGGAAGTACAAATACACACAGTTTCCGTCTATCAAATCCACTCACAAGGCTTTGGTTGGCCCGAGGCTATAGAAGAAGACACTTCCCCAAAGTGCTACGCAGCAGGACTGAACCCAGAACTATGTAGTTGGGAAGCAAACGTCTTACCACAGCCACTCCTGTGCCTATTTATCTAAAATCACATCATTCAAAGTGTCCTTTTCTAAGATAGAAGAGTGTTTTGGCTGCTGTTTCTAGCAAGTCGTGTAACCACACAGAGGCACCACTATTGGCTTCTAGACTAAAGTTCCATTATCTGAGAATCAACATCATCATTTAATGTCCACTTTCCATGCTGGCATAAGTTGGACAGTTTGACAGGAACTGGCAGAGTAGAAGATTGCACCATGCTTCATTATCTGTATTGGCATGGTTTTTTATGGCTGGATGCCCTTCCTAACACCAACCACTCTGCAGAGTGGACTGAGTGCTTTTTGCATGGCACCAGCACAGGCAAGGTCACTTTTGGCATGGTTTTTTTTTACAGCTGGATGCCCTTCCAAGTGCCAACTACTTTACAGTGTGGACGGAATGCTTTTTATGTGGTACCAGCACTGGCAGGGTCACCAAGCAACTTGCAAGGCAAAGATCCTTTGAGAGGAGATGGGGCATTGGAGGAGATGATCTTGTGCACATGATAAAAGGTTAGAGTGTCACAGAAAGACAGAAACAGGTGTCCTGCTGTTGAGGGCTTACATGGTTACCCAGTCAGAAGAGAAAGAGCAATCAAGACTGAGGCCAAGAACAGGTGTGTTGCTGTAGAGGAGATACACAGTCAACCAGCCAGAGAGAAAGTGAAAGAGAGCAAGATAGAGATAGTGGCAAAGTGCCAAGGCATGTTCACAAAGAACAGGGATCAGAATATAAATGGGATGGTAGAGTAGAGCAGGGGAGAGGTAAGTGGTAGCAAGGTGGAAGAGCATACCCTTAAGACATGGAGTCAACATTTAATTGGTAGGGTATTGCCATGGTGTATGAGTAGAGAGTAGAGACTTTGCATGAAAGCTAGGAGTTAGGGAGTGAGAAATACAGTGACTGATAAATATATTTCCAAAACAGCTAAGGCAGAACTGAACTGAATTGGTCAGATATGAACTTACTGATGACAAGATGCAATAGTCAAGTAGTTACCAACGTTCCTGTTGGAAGACTACTTCAGTTATTATTTCATTGGAGTAATGCTATCATCATTTAATGCCAGTTTTCGACGCTGGCATGGGTTGGATGGCCTGACAGGAACTGGCAAGACTAGTGGCGGCACCAGGTTCTATAGTCTGTTTTGGCTTGGTTACTACAGCTAGATGCCCTTCCTAATACCAACCACTTTACAGAGTTTACTAGGCACTTTTTATGCAGTACCAGCACACACACCAATGTTTTGCATGGCACCTTAGTTTTAGGGTATCAATTCTGCTGTAGGGGAAGCAATGTATTACATACCTCAGTCCTGTCATCTCCTTCAGGAGGCTCAGCGTTTTGAGATTGGCTACATCATTTAAAAACACTCTCATACATTACTCACTGGTAGGAAACCAGAGACAGAAATAAAAAGAGAGTAGGAACAACACATCAAATGGAAATAGTTTGATATCTGCTAAACCACTGATATATCCCTTGTCTCATAGCAATATTGTCTTTTTAATGATTTACATCTGTATTTCCATGCTTGCAAAGGAAAAACGATTTTAGTTAGAGAAGTCTTTATATATTTGCATGTCCTTTCTATTGCTAACCACTAAACAATGAAGTAGGAAATAGAGATACCTGTTTTATGTCAGCCAGACGAAGCAAAACAAGAAATTTCAGATCAATACATTACAAACATTTTTAAATAGCATCTTCTTGACTCAAGGATCTCCTTGAGAACTCTTTTTTTAGTTAGCTGGAAACAAAAAAAAATCTCTTTCATTCAGATGACATAACTTTGAAATGTCACATTTCTCTTCTCTCCACAGCATAACTAGAACAAGTAGACTTATGTACCTTGGTCAGGATCAAAGCAAAATAACTGCAGCAGTAAGGTTTGAATCATAACCAATAAGGTTGGTGGTCCATTACAGTAAACTCATAGACAGTTTTTGTTAAGACTGAATACATAAAATCTTGTCTATTTAAAGGTCTCTTCATAGAGGGTGGGGATATATTGGAGCGATTTCCTGGTGCCTCCTGGAAGGATGAACTCAACATATAAAACACTCATCAGTTATATCCTACCTATAGTACTACATGATACAGTACCTATTTGCAGCTAAGTTGGTATGGGTTGTTAATATCTAAATATCATGAGGCAGCAAGCTGGCAAAATCATTACCGTGCCAGAAAAAGTGCTTACCAGCATTTCTTCCAACTTTACATTCTGAGTTCAAATACTACCAGGGTCGACTTCGCCTTTCATCTTTTCAGAGTTAATATAAATACCAGTTAAACGCAGGGATTGATGTAACTGACCTACCCACTCCCTCGAAACTGCTGGCCTTGTGACAAAATTTGAAACCAATATCTAAATATCTGACCATATGACACAACACATGCTGGTGATCAGATTAGATCTGCCAAGGTGTCAATCCATAGGCTGATACTCTTTTGACCCAGTTTGCTGAGACACATGCAAGTCACAATATATATCATCTTTCAGAAGCTCCTGCTTCAGTAACAAGAAACAAGAAAAGCTGATCATACATACCACAGACGAGGGGAAATGCTTATCCACCCAAAGTTCTTCAAATGAATTTTCCTTCATACTAATTCCAGAAGTTTTACAGTTACTGTATTTGGGTGGTTTACATTTTGACTTGTTACTAAAAGCACAACTCAAACTCCTTTTTAATGCTTTGGTATTGGATATATTTTGTGTTTCGTTCTGCTCACTACCACTGTCAAAGGCAGAAGACACCCACTGCATACTTTTCTGAAAATCAAACAAACAATTTATGTATTTATTTACTGATAAACAAGAATTGTTCAAAGGAAATAACTCATCATCCTCATCACCATTTTAACGGTCAGATGGAATTTGTTGAGGCAGATTTTTTCAAGTTGGATGCCCTTCCTATTGCCAACCCTCACCTATTTCCAAGCAAGGTAATATTTTCACATAGCTAGACTGGAGACAAATAACTTTATTTGTATGATGATGATGCTCACCTGCAGCCATCATATGATGTCTAGACAAAGTAATACATAAACACACACACGACAAACATCTTTCAGTTTCCATCTGTCAAATCCATTCACAAGGGTTTGGTCAGCCTAAGGATAGAGTAGAGAATACTTGCCCAGGATGCTACACAGTGGGACTGAACCTGAAGATCGAATGGTTGGGAAGCAAGCTTCCTAACCACACAGCCATGCTTGCAGAGAATCATTTCATACAACAGCAAAATTTGAAAAAATATTAATAAAATCTATTTTTACTGATCCTATAGAGATTTGAAACCTGAGATGAGAGACTAAGTATTGCAACATATTAGTCCAATGCTCTATCTCAAGCCTCTACACTTGAAATATAATTGTATGAAATGTAACAATATGAAGAAATACAAGAAACAAATACAGTTTCAGATTTCAAAGATGATGATAGTGGTATTATCACCAATTTCATCAGCCTTATAATCTCCTTTAATAATTGCATTCTGTTTCCTATAGCAATTAGAACAAATTTGCTTTATGATATGTCAGTATTTAAGGAGCTTTTAAGTCAGTCCAGCTGCTAGAGATAGCATCCAAAGTTACCTCAAACCATACTATACTGTCTTTTAAAAGGACGAACTGAATAACATGGTCAACACTGCAGGATAGTAAATACTGCTTTTTGCATCATAAAAAAAAACTGCCTATCTGGTTAGCACAAAATGTGAAGAAAAAAACAACATTTGAAAAAGAAAAAATACTTCAAAGTATCTAGTTACATAAGATAAAATGATATGTTCCCTGTAGAGTGTGGAGGCGCAATGGCCCAGTGGTTAGGGCAGCGGACTCCCGGTCGGAGGATCACGGTCTCGATTCCCACACCAGGCGTTGTGAGTGTTTATTGAGCAAAAACACCTAAGCTCCACGAGGCTCCAGCAGGGGGTGGTGGCGACCCCTGTTGTACTCTTTCGCCCCCAACTTTCTCTCACTCTTTCTTCCTGTTTCTTGAGTAACACTGCGATGGACTGACGTCCTGTCCAGCTGGGGGAGGAACACATACGCCATAGAAACCGGGCCCATGAGCCTAGCTATGCTTTGAAAGGGTGCATAAATAAATAAATGAATAAACCCTGTAGAGTAACGTGATAACATTATGCTGGAACATGTCTAGTTATTTTGCATGATTAAGGCAGCAAGCTGGCAGAATCATTAGCATGCTTGGCAAAATGCTTAGCGTTTATTTCACCCATCGCTATGTTCTAAGTTCAAATTCCGCCAAGGTCAACTTTGCCTTTCATCCTTTCAGGGTTGGTAAATTAAGTACCAGTGAAGCACTGGGGTTGATGTAATTGACTAGTCCCCTCTCCCAAAATTTAAGGCCTTGTGCCTTTAGTAGAAAGGAATATTTTGGACGATTAGCTCAAAGATGTATAAAGGTGTTGGAGAATGATATGTGCCAAAAGAGTTATAAACGATAAAAAAAAAGGCATCAGAAGGGAAATGCATACCCTGTGTGCAGATAAATTTTTTGCCAAGTTATAGTGTGGTTTACAATGCGTTGGTTACCCATGATTTTTAATTAAACTGAATTAAGCTTTGTAAATGTTTGACTAAACTTGCTTATTGAGAAATTTGTAACTTTAATTTTAAAAAAATTTTTTTTTTTAAATATCACCATTATAGGTATTTATACTCTGGTGAAATTAAGAAATCAACTCATAAATAAACAAAACCCACTGTACACACACAGTCGCATATCTATGTATGTATTAACGTATGTTTGAAGATAATCAAACCAAATTTTCATCATTTCAAGCCACTCATCCAATGAGTATTTCTGCCAAATTTGGTGAAAATCCATTCAGCCATTTTCCAGTAATTTTGCAAACACAAAGATGAGTGATTACAATACCCTGCTTTCGCTTACGTGCGCAGGGCGTTTAACAGAGATGATAGTTTAGACTACTAAATATCTTAAAATATTTAATCCTGTTCTTTAAATTACTGAGTTCAAATCTCACCAGAAGCAATAAAACAAATGACAGTTATGTACCCAGGAGGATTCAATCAACTGTACTCTTTTCTCTATGTGAAAGACAAGATTGATACACTATGTAAATTGCAACAAAATTAAAGACAATTACCTTCTTTGCTGAGCAAGAATCCATTGTTCCATCTTGTACAGAAGAAAAGCTTTCAAACAGTGTACATTGAATGGTATTTTTCTTCATACCTGTCCCGCATGTGATGATACTAAAAAGACAATAAGAAACTAATCAGAACGAGTTCTTTTTATACCATATCATTTGCTGTGTTGCCTAACTAGAGTCAGCTCTCATTTCACACATCTACCATCAAAGGCAGTCCCATCATAGCAATCCCATTATACAGGGTGTCCACAAAGTCTGGGTACATGGGGATTAACACATACTTTAAGAAATTATTATTTCTTATATTTAATTGTTTATGCTATGATTATATTTACTTCATGTACCCAGACCTTGTGGACACCCTGTATTCAGGTGTTGTGCACTTCAGACTACAGTATTCAATGTCTTCTTTTCTCAAATAGCACAATGTCATTTGAAGGAGATTTGGCTGCTATTTATAGTAAGTTGAACAATGTTATAGAGATGTGATGCATAGTAAATGAAAGGTTAAGGTATTGGACTAGTAACTACAAGGTCAAGATTTCCCGTTATATCTATCACTACAATGTGTTGTACCTGAGAAAGGTGCACAACATTTCTTACTCTAGCTTAACAGATTGCCAAAAACAAGTTCCAATCTTCGTTGATGGGTTAGCAGTATGAAAGTGTCCACAACCATTATAAAAATTATTCTGACTTGTACAAGCATGGAAAAAAATTGGTGAAAAACACATAAGTTGTGAGCAAAATTGATTTTTTTAAAATCTAAGTAGCCTATGTTTGGGTCAGGGATATGAAGCAGCTGTGAATAAAATTTCAAAGAAATGGGATGAAAGAGGTAGACGTTATTGAGGTACATTAAATTTTTGTACACACACACACACTTCAATTTTATATGACAAACAACAATGGATATGTCACTTCATTACAACGATTTCCAACAGATTTCTTTAATAGATGAGTATATTACTTTATAACTAAACAAAATCGCTTTCATCGGATGATACATAACATTTTAAAACAACGTAAGAACAACACTTTACCACAGTGGGCCAGTCGAAATTGATTCCAGCCAAAGCATACACTTTTGGATTGGCCCATAAGTTATTAAAATACTCATAAGGGTTAAATTCTTTGTATACATAATCTGAATTTTTCATTGGATGTACTTTGGCACCCAAGATATTTATTCAACTAAAAGTGCTGTGTAGAAGTTAATTCAACCCAATCTGGTGCCTATCATTTAAGTACATGGTTCCTTTGAATATTTAATATTGCATATCATTTGCTATTATGCAAAAGTGTTGCAAGTCCAAAATTTTGCTTTTTCAGAAAACAAAAAAATAGTTTCACCATTCTATAGCAAAACTTTGAAAAGTTTTGATATGTTGGCATCTGAAAGAGCTGGGGATACGATAGTTTGACCAAAACAACCAACTATTGCAAGCAAAAATAAATATTGAAAAAAAAAAAGACCTTTGGCCAAATTTGGACATACGACAGTTTAACATAATATAAACAATATATATAAATATATGACAGGCTTCTTTCAGTTTCCACCTACCAAATCCATTCACAAAGCTTTGGACAGCCTGGGGCTATTGAAGACTTTTGCCCAAGGTGCCACTCAGTAGGACTGAACCCAGAACCATGTGGTTGTGAAGCAAGCTTCTTACTACACAGCCACACCTGCAATATAAATATATATATATATATATAATCACGTTATTTAATTCCTCAAAACAATATTTAAGGACGGTATAGCAGTTTCTTTTTAAATATAAAGAAAAATACTATAATTCTAAATTTGTAACAGTTACTTTGAATAGTAAACTAGTAGGCATTTTCAAAAATTTCATTCTGAAATTGTAGGATACAGTTATCATTAAAAGCGGTAACTGTCTTCAAAGTACTTAAAGACATATTCTGCAATTATTATGTGTGTATATCTATATATATTCTACATGTAATCATATACACAGACAAACACACTGATGTGTGTGACGACATCTGAATATAGTGCTCCTTATACGGACACCTGCTTACAGCATGCCCTTGTGCAGAAAGGCACCCATAACATTGAAGAATCTAAAATGAAAATAACCAATAAATCTTAATGAAAATTTACATTGTTCGAAGTGTAAAATCATTTTTTGATATGCCATTGTGTAATGTTAGGGGCAGGAGATAAAAGTGACAAGATTTCAACTGAAACCAGCTCACAATTGTATGATATAGAGGTTTTTTTACATATATGAATAACCAAGTAACATTTGGCGGAATTCTGCTTTATGCAAGGTATATAACCCCTCATATGGGTGCTGAAGTGTCTCCTTGGAGACAATGAGTAACCACGTACACCCAGTTATGGTCAGGCTGTCAACGACTAAACTGGCTACCTTCTTGGTTCAGCTTGCTGAATCTTGGACTAGGGTGTGTGGATACCCAACAAGATCTGATCAAGCAAGGGCACAGGAGTGCTGTCCTTATCCCTCATCACACCAAACTAAGACCCCAGCGAAGGAAGCTAGATCTCTGAACTCAACATTTGATCCTAGCAAAAAAAGGGCAATGCCAGACAGACTGGCTAGAAAAGCAAAACTCTAATGACATTGGAGCTAGTGGAATTCCATTGCCACCCATCTTCTGGACCTCGCATGTCACTCTAGGTAGTGCTGCAGCAGAAGGATTTTGGGCCTGGAACAATACATTCTAAGTCAGGAAACTCCAAACCTCAACAGTGCCATTTCAGAGATGCCACTGGAGAAAGTTGACCACTTTTCATACTTAGGAAGTTTGCTTTCAAACAAGTATACATCGGAAAAAGATGTGGAGAACAGATTAAGAGTAGCTCACAATGTGTTTGGAGGACTCGCAAAAAAGGTCTTTAAGAACAAAGATCTGAACCACTAAACAAAATTGAGTGTCTACCAAGCAGTCATGATCTCCAATCTCCTCTATGGTTGTGAAACCTGGACTCTACCAAAATGACATCAAAAGACTAAAGCAATTTCATCAACAGAGACTCCACTCTATTATGAATGTCAAATGGAATGACTATGTGACCGATGTCTGTTCTGGAAAGAATGAAAAGCAGCAGCATCAAGGCCACCATCCTGAAACATTGTCAGAGGTGAGCGGGCCACTTAGCAAGAATGAAAGAGACCAGGTTGCCCTGTCAAATTTTAGATGAACTTGTAACAGAGAAAAGAGAAACAAGAAAAAGGAGGCTGCAACTACTAAAGCGTCCACCACGTGATTTAAGGGCTATTTAGCTGTTATTTTAGCACATCTCATTTTTTTTTTGTCAGTCTGACGTAGTGATTGTTTTTCGATATCTTTCTCCCCATAAACACCTTTAATGGTCAATTGTTGAGATTTAAGCAAAAAATTCAGGTGCCTTTTTTTCAAAAAAAAATTTCGAAAAAATGATGCTCCCCGACCGAGTTTGTGGGGAACTATGCACTTAAAAACTGTAGAAGGCGAAGGTAAAGAATTCGCACACCCGGCATATTCTTTACCTCTGCCATTTATAAGTGCGCAGTGCCAACAAAATTGACCGAAATCAGTCCGGAGAGGGGGAAACGGTGGGAGAGGGGGAGAAAACATCGCTTTTCGCAAATATTTTTTTTTTCTTTTGCTAAAACGTCGATCCAGAGCATCTCTAAGGACACTGCAAAAAAAAATCTCAAAAATCCCTGTCAAAACGGGAAAATTCCAACTTGTTTGTGCTTCCTTAATCCGGCGTCCGTCAAATAAAGGTATGAGGAGTTATATGCGTAAAGCAGAATTCCGTCAAACTCCCAAATATTAAATTTTAAGCATTAAAATAATATTTAGAGTAAAATACTCATTTTCGAAATATTTCAAAACCATAATGAAAGTAAAAATATGCAAGGAAAGTGTTAATTTAAAACTAATCATATTTAAACTATATGTAAACGTGTATATACGTTTACAGTCGGAAAAATACCGTAGTTGAGAATAATAGTATATTTTTTGGTTGAGTCAGTCTCTTGCTACACCGAGTTCCATCTGAATGGGTCACAGTGTGCCCAAGCAAGTTAGCACATGAACTTCCTTAATGCAGGACATTCGTAATTTACCTGAAGCCACTGTACACCTACCGGTGAAATAAGTAGTAAGACACCGACTCGACTAAAATGGCAAGATCATTTCCAAAGCTTGTTTTGTTTTAACTGACATTCTCATTCAAAATAAATTAGATATACACCAGACTCGATTTCGATGCTAAATAATGTTTTCCCGCGGTTTTTTGTGGGGGGTGCAATCGTCGTAGGTTGTCGGAAATGCATTTTTTCCGCGGAAAGAGGTGGGTGGAGCGGAACCTCGGAAATTCCCCTTCCCGACCCCTGCAGTTTTTCCTTTTTCCTTGCAATCGTTTTAATTTACCTCATATATATAATCAGTTAATTCCATTTACAGATTGTATATTCTAATTAAAACGTTTATATTTGGTTGTTCGCTGGAATTAGCGGTTTATCAAACGTCGCTTTGTTGTTCGAGTCTGGTGTGAAACTTTAAATATACCATTTCATTCGTTGTCAAATTTGAATTTTTTTTTCCGTTGTAATAATTTCAAAACAATTTTGATATCAAAAAGTTTTCAACTTTTTTTTTTTTTTTGGCTTATCTTTTCTTTTTGATTTCTTACTTGCAATTTGTAATATAATAATATGAACTTACACATAAACTTCTAACAAAAGTTCAGACTGTTAGGACGCAACACGTCGTATGGGATAACCGTAACTGAACAAGTGTGACACTAACAGGAAGTGACCTTCGGCGAATACCGGAAGTTTAAGAAGAAAAATTCAAAGCTTGATTCACGCAGGTAACAAGTAAAAGGTTACTTAAAAAAGAAAACACCGAAACGAAATACGATTCTGAGATGTGTTTCTTTTACTTGTTTCAGTCATTTGACTGCGGCCATACTGGAGCACCGCCTTTAGCCGAACAAATCGACCCCGGGACTTATTCTTTGTAAGCCTAGTGCTTATTCTATCGGTCTCTTTTGCCGAACCTCTATGTTACGGGGATGTAAACACATCAACATCAGTTGTCAAGCGATGACGGGAACAAACACAGACATACAAACACACACACGTGTGTATATATAATATATATATATGACGGGCTTCTTTCAGCCTCCGTCTACCAAATCCACTCACAAGACTTTGATCGACCTGAGGCTATAGTAGTAGACACTGGATGTGCAATATGAGTGTGCATGTACAACAGTATCCGAAGTTTGAAAGTGTTTAGTTAAAAAAAATTAATTAGAAAATCTGTAAGTCAGATTGAAAAAATCCCATTTATTCATGAAGTACCTCTGTGTGTGTTTGTGTGCATGCAGGTGCACACACACACACACACACACACGCATGTATTTAAATATATATTTATACATTATAGGTGTGTGTGCGTATACACACACACATGTGTGTGTTTAAATATATATATACACACACATCCATATATATGTATATATGTATTTTTTTTTATTCTTTTACATGTTTCAGCCCTAAGGCTGTGGCCATGCTGGGGCACCACTAGTATGTACATATCTATATATATATATATATATATAAAGAATAAAAAGTTTAGAATGGTACAACAATGCACTATAAAACAAAAAATTGACTATATACCTGTTGTAATACGGTTATCTATAGTCTGATGATATTTCGGAATTACAATTCCTTCTTCAGATCTTCTTAGAAGCTAAAATGCTTCAAGCGAACTACAATACTCTCATACACACACACACACACACACAAGGGCTGATCAATAAGTATCAGAATTGTTGCTATAGTAACAAAGCTAAAGCATGCAGAGTGAAACAAATTTGGCATAGATTGACCTTGAACTCTGCAGTGCCTGTGCACTAAGTTTTAACATTCTAGCTCACTTCTGCTGTTTACAGTAGTGCTTGGAAGGAAGGTGTGTAGCGTGTGATCATCACATTGATCATGACAGAGAAAGTTGTCATGACAATACCTCCTCAGAGGCCTATGCAAAGTTCCAGAAAGTGTTTGGAGGAGAGTGTGTAAGCCGTCACAAGTGTATGAGTGGTGCAGATGTTTCCAAGATGGCTGAAAAAATGTCAATATTGACAAATGTTCTGGGAGATCTGCAACCAGCAGAACTGAGAAAAACATCACAGATGTGCATGCAGCTGTAAGGGGTAATCGTCAAATCACCATCCATGTGTTGTCAGAGGATGTGCAAATTAGTTATGGTTCTGATCCGTCCATTGGCACTGAAGATTTGTTTATGAGACGCATATCTGCCAAGTTTGTGCCCAAACTGCTTTCAGCTGACTAAAAGGACACTTGGTTTTCAGTTACACAATGATCTCCTTGGTTGTATCGAGAACAATGAAAACTGTTTGAAAATTTTGCATAGGCCTCTGAGCAGGTATTACTAAGCTTTTGGTAAAATTTGATGCAGATTCTCTGCTCAACTTTCTCTGTTCTGGTCAATGCAACAATCACACACTACACGCCTTCCTTCCAAGTACTGCTGTAAACAGCGGAAGTGAGTTCGAATGTTAAAACTTAGTGTGCATGCACAGCAGAGTTCAAAGTCAATTTGTGCCAAGCAG
>NC_142934.1:73776990-73779490 GCF_046866305.1 Octopus bimaculoides | reverse complement strand
ACACACACACACACACACACACACACACACACACACATACTCACACATGAACATATATACGTATGTATGTATATAGAGACAAATTATACAGATAAACAAATTAGATATATTACCCCCATGGAATCAATTCTCTGTGAAGACATTGGAATCTAAGTTTGAATCTTTTGAGCACTACTAAGTGTCTTTTATACTGAGAATCTCTGGGTCTCATTTGTGGACTATATGTGTATATATATGTATATATGTATATGTAGTGGAGGCGCAATGGCCCAGTGGTTAGGGCAGCAGACTCGTGGTCATAGGATCGTAGTTATTGAGCGAAAACACCTAAAACTCCACCAGGCTCTGGCAGGGGATGGTGGCGAACCCTGCTGTACTCTTTTACCACAACTTTCTCTCACTCTTACTTCCTGTTTCTGTTGTGCCTGTAATTCAAAGGGCCAACCTTGTCACACTGTGTCACGCTGAATCTCCCCGAGAAGTACGTTAAGGGTACACATGTCTGTGGAGTGCTCAGCCACTTGCACGTTAATTTCATGAGCAGGCTGTTCTGTTGATCGGATCAACTGGAACCTTCGACGCTGTAAGCGACGGAGTGCCAACAACAACAACAACAACAACAACGTGTATTTATGTATGTATGTATGTATGCACATACATATACATATGAATGAAATATAAAATAAAATATATCCACCACAAGGTCCAGTTCCTGTGTTGGTATGGTGGCTTGTGTGCCTCGATGACCCTGAGAGCTATGCCAATAGAACACAAGCTCCTTGTAAGGCCTCCAATTCTGGACTGGTCAAAGGATAGAGGCTAGACTAATATGGATTACCTCTTCTCAGTGGTGAAAAATGAGTTTGTGTAACACCAATATCCTTACCTAGAAAAAAATCAGTCAAAAAAACATCAACAACAGTTCAAAACCAACAAAATCTTGGAAAAAATAAAAGGCTTTCACTTAGGGAAACATTTCCAAAAGGAAACTGCAAGGAAACTCTCTGAATACTACTCCTCCCTTAGTCAAGAGAGGTCTTTTTATTTGTTTTGCATATTACTTGGTGACCTCACCAGTGTGGGTGCCACATAAAAAGCATGCAGTACACTCTGTAAAGTGGTTGGCTTTAGCAAGACCAGACAGCTGTGAAACCCATGCCAAAGTGGTTAGAAGAGCTTGGTGCAGTCCTCTGGCTAGCCACCTCCTTGCTTTGACTTCATGTGATAGCTGTAAGTGATGGTTACTGTCGTGCAAATGTTGTCCTTCATTTACAGTCTTATGAGATATGTCTGGTCATTAGGAAATATTACCTTACTTGGAAACAGGTGAGGGTTGGCAGTAGGAAGGGCATCCGTCTGTAAAAATTCTGCCTCCACTAATTCTGTCTGACTTATGCAGACATGGTGAAGTGAATGTTAACCCTTTCAAGACAAAGCCTCATTTGGAGTTTCAGTGCCAAGAAGATAGAGCCCTTTTCACATGCCCTACAGAGAGTATGCACTTATTTTTTTAAAAGAATTATAAAAAATAAAGTAATTACTTTAGATATATAAAACTATATAAATTCTTGTAAGAAACTGAATGAACTAATACAATCTTCTTTGGCATTCAACTTTTTGGCCAATCGATTGGCCCTCAAATCTCTTAAGGTTTAAATGATGCAAATGATAATGGTGTACATATATTCCTGTGTTCATAAGAAGGTTAACTGGTACAAAATAAAGTACTTGTAACTTTAGGAAGTAGTGTGTCCTATTTTCTTGTTACATAAGTTTTATAGAGTTAATTGTGTTTTGATTTTAAGACAGTTTAATCACAAACTGGGTCATAGTTAACCAAATGATATTTTTATTTAAACTTAACTTCATAAAACCACCATACACACACACACACATATATATATATATGTGTGTATATATATATATATATACATACACACACATATATATATATATATATATATATATACGTATGCATATGTATATATATATATGTGGGTGTGTGAGTGTGTATATGTATGTCTGTATGTATGTATGTGTATATATACTTCTTTGTATTGGTATGTGTGTGTGTATGACTCAGTAATTTCGTAATATCTCCAGCCACATACTTCCTACAACCCTATCAAATCAATTATGATGACATCATCAATTGAGCTGAGTGTCTTGTTATTAGGAGTGGCTCAAAACCTTCAGTGTGCATTCACCTTATGATATTTTACCTTGATATCTAATTGACTGTTGTTTACTAAACAAAAAATTACTTTCAATGCAAAATATTCAAATGCAAACTGAGAGAGGCCTATGTCATATATATATATATATATATAAATACACACACACACACACACACACACATATATACATACATACATACATATATATGGGAGAATGTACGAAAAAACAACAACAGACGAGGACAGGTGGTGTAAACAACAAAAGGATGTATTAGTATGACGCTCAGGAATACGGAAAGTCTTTGACGTTTCGAGCTATGCTC